>NC_051409.1:10219136-10219551 GCF_015228065.2 Penaeus monodon | reverse complement strand
AAACCCAGCATCGGAGAATATATTGCCTATGATAATACTTCTGCCTTATGCCCACGCTGATCATAGTATTCGAAGAGAAAAGAAGTTAATTTTAATGAAAAGACCACTATGGTTTACCACTTAACTGACAGATGTTAATAACAAAACAAATGGACGTAGCACGCGATTTTCTAAAAAAATAATGAATATGCCAATGCACGTGTTTGAAAAAAACAGTAAGCTTGCACGAATTGAAAATAGGAGGTGAAAGATATAGTGACTTAATTTTTTTGTGAGAATGGAGCTGTTGAGCCGGCTTTCATCTTCTTGAGGCTTGGAGATCCCGTTGATATGTGAAAGAAGCGACATTTTGTAAGTGACTCTATATTTTTCTATGTTTTAAATGCAAACAATAAGACTCAGTACGTGAATCGCG
>NC_051409.1:10217826-10218148 GCF_015228065.2 Penaeus monodon | reverse complement strand
TTCCCGCTTACTGCAGGGTTGCATTCACTACAAGATCCCCACGCTGCACCATACTGGATGGGTTTGCTTTGGGATGCCACCGCTGGCAACATATCGCTTCTCGGCCTTTTGGCTAGACCAGAGTGTAGTCCTGGCACACATTCTGAAGGGGTTTTTGCTGTTGGGATGCCCACCGCTGGCAGCCATTCTGTGGGGGTTTTTATTAGCATCCCCCTACGATGGTGGGTTCAGTGAAATGCACGGTCTGCCTTACAATGTATTGCAGTGTCTGGTAGGCTGTAGTTGAAGATGTTCGCCTGCTCGAAGGGGTGTTTGGCAGAGA
>NC_051409.1:10216925-10217098 GCF_015228065.2 Penaeus monodon | reverse complement strand
GTGACTGTGACTCGTAGTGTGTTTATGTGGATCACGGAGGATCAGAGGCATTTTATGATGGGGCACCGTACCTAGGTCATCAACAGCGACGACGTCCGCGCGGGTAGCCAACCGTGATTGGTCACTCCACACAGTTAGAAGCGTGATCTTGATGCGTTCTGATCAATCTCTGA
>NC_051409.1:10216312-10216588 GCF_015228065.2 Penaeus monodon | reverse complement strand
GCATGAAGGAGCAAGAACCCCTCAGCATACTCATAAATAGAACTGCTTTGTTAGATTCACGCCACCCAAGCAGGCAGTGCGAAGGTTACCTACTACAATGTCTAAATATTCAGGTGACTAAAAGGAATTTGATTGCAGTCCGGTCACGGCGTAAACGAAGGGGATCTGCATCTTCGTTGTTCCAGTTGATATCTAACACGGAAGTAACTGATGGAGTCCTATTTTGTTGCAGATTTGCCATTTTCCGTTGTAGACACCGTGGTTTACAATAGCTTC
>NC_051409.1:10215323-10215567 GCF_015228065.2 Penaeus monodon | reverse complement strand
AGGTTAAACTTACCACTCCTCATCGTGCCCATTTCCCTTCCTTTGATATTGTTTTTATTACGTGTTACTTTACTGCCGCATTTTAAGGTTGATTTATAAGTTATAAAATTATCCTGCCCACCATGGCCCGGGGCAGCGCTCTAGGCGTTGACGGCAGGCAAGAGAGGAAGCAAGGGGCTTGTCGCCGTCGGCTTAACAGTTGCGGCTAATTTTTTTTTTTAGCTCGTTCAATATATGTTACCAT
>NC_051409.1:10214590-10215028 GCF_015228065.2 Penaeus monodon | reverse complement strand
AAGAAAATATTGCAAGTATATTTTTATAACTGCTATAACGATAAGACACTTTAAATCAGTTAAGATATCGGCCGTGTAACCAATAACAGTCCTTCACTTCTGTCGTACCGTGACAGCTGTTCTCCATGTTCGAGCAGAAGTTGTTTTTTTTGCTGAAGATGGGAAGTTAACCTATTCTTGGTCATTTTTTTTTGACAGTTAATGATTCGTAGAACTCAAACATATTTTTTTCAGATTTTGAATTCCTGTATGACACACCCTTGCTACGGTGAGTGATGCTTTAGATTGCTGTTTGCTCTCCTACTTCCGATGAGATAGGATGTGGTCCTTACTGTGTGGTATCGTACGTGAAGTGCGTGGTAAGACATTCTAATATATATATGAAAACTTTTTTGATATTCCACAAGAATAAGTAAACTTTTAATAGTACACTCATAC
>NC_051409.1:10211694-10211869 GCF_015228065.2 Penaeus monodon | reverse complement strand
TCGCTCTAGACCATGCTACCCAATCGTCCCGATTTGGTAAGAAATAAAGTAGGAAGCTGATACTTAACTGTGGGTAGATTTCCTTGATCAGGGGCACTCCATAAGATGATTCAAGAGACAGCAAACATCTGGCAGTGGCTTGAGTGATGCACAGTACTCTACACGGTTGTGCAGC
>NC_051409.1:10211436-10211556 GCF_015228065.2 Penaeus monodon | reverse complement strand
TGGGGACTGGGTGGAGGCATAGTCGAGATTGAAATGAAAATAGTTCGTGAAACAAAAAGAAAAAAAACGAAAAAACGTAAGTTGGTAATATAGGAATTTGTATCAAATGTTTTTACTTGT
>NC_051409.1:10211008-10211140 GCF_015228065.2 Penaeus monodon | reverse complement strand
GGAACGGGCTGAGCGGGTAAATCATCAAGCTGTTGCACAGTAGGCATCTATTGAAGAGATATACTAGAAGCGAAATTGTATAGATGGCAATGATACCGACATTGGTTGCAGGGTAGGAGGTATTCATGTGCA
>NC_051409.1:10210777-10210869 GCF_015228065.2 Penaeus monodon | reverse complement strand
TAAATAATAAGGTATGTCGGTAAATGAAAAAAAAAGAGAAGAAACGGACCTAACGATCCACGATTTCAGAGAATGTGCAATGCCTATCTGTT
>NC_051409.1:10210412-10210505 GCF_015228065.2 Penaeus monodon | reverse complement strand
AGAGGAAAACTGAATTCGTCGCTTTAGAGGAAAAAGAGCTTAACTTACAGCGAAATATTGTGGAGAATATGGCGTAATTCGTGGAGATAATAC
>NC_051409.1:10209752-10210315 GCF_015228065.2 Penaeus monodon | reverse complement strand
GATAGCCGTTAAACGCGCGTTTCAGTGAAATGGTTAAATTATTGAGCTTGTGGAGAGGTTTTCAAAGGTAGAGTTAACGCTGTGAAATGCCTCTGTAACTCGTGAACATGAGTCAGCAATAGTGTTGACTGGCATTAATCGTGCGTCAAATCTGTGAGTAATTGTTCTGCATATATTCTGATATTCTGAGAATTTAGAAGTGAAGGTATCATCATCTACAACGCCAAATACCGAGTGAGCAATTTTTCTTCCGAGAGCATTAATTAATCCTCGACCGTGACAGATTGTTTATGTTCCACACACAAAAGACGATTATTGAAGAGAAATTCAGTGCACTGTCAAGACAGAGAATTGCTGCCTGCGTTAACTGGTCCACGAGTTGCCTCCCCCGCGCTTGAAGTGATGCTATCGGACGTAGGTGGAAAGTAACCAGGCTGGGAGAACTCAGCAATCCTGAAGCGAAATTTTGACTTCCACATTGTTTGTTTATTGTAAAGGGCTAGCCCAAGGTCCTCAACGAAGACTCCTGGTACTGCCGAAGCCTAGGGGGTAGGGGCATGGCG
>NC_051409.1:10209322-10209441 GCF_015228065.2 Penaeus monodon | reverse complement strand
ATATCTCTGGAATTTAGTCAAATGCTTTCTTTGTGATCTGAAGATTGCTTGTTTCTAATTTAAAAAGATATCCAAGCATAATCTATCTTATATGAAGGAACTTGTTTTCATCAGAGGTC
>NC_051409.1:10208625-10208778 GCF_015228065.2 Penaeus monodon | reverse complement strand
ACTCTTATCATACTTTGCTAATGAGGTTGGGAAAGAAGCGTTGGCTGCTAATGTAATTGCCCTTATACTTACCCACCAGTGTTGCACTTCTTTGACACCAGTTACAATGGAAAAGAGGAAGGATTCGCTTCAGAGATTCAGGCAATAACTACA
>NC_051409.1:10208080-10208522 GCF_015228065.2 Penaeus monodon | reverse complement strand
GAGGTCTTTCATTCCTCTAAGGCTTGATTGGGGCACGATACGAGATTTATCATTACGTTGCGCTGAGCCGGATCTCGTCCTCCGTGGGGGGTCCATGGGAGGTTAACGGCTGAGCAGCACAGACCGGGAGGTAACAGAAATGAATGGGGTCGGACGGCGAACGCGTTTTAACATGTGCAGGCCGGATCTCACGGTAGGCCGCGGCAGTAATTTACAAGATCGGTGCAATGTCGAGAATATCACCTTGGCGGGAGTAAACGGCGCGCTAGGAGCTCGATTCAAGCAGGTTTGAGCGTCAGAGAGGGAGCGGGCGGTGATAGCGCGGCGGCAACGATATTTTGCTTCCTGATAATAACTAATAGTAACGTCACTCTGCTAGTATTTACAATTGCGCGGGAGCGTCGTCCATTGAGATCCCTACAATCTGGTCATTTCCGCATCT
>NC_051409.1:10206316-10206388 GCF_015228065.2 Penaeus monodon | reverse complement strand
CATAATTAGTGCCAGTATAACAAGTCATCTTTTATCTTTCCTCTAAGTCTGCGAGTAATACACATGCGGGTT
>NC_051409.1:10205457-10206058 GCF_015228065.2 Penaeus monodon | reverse complement strand
TTCCCATATTTCCAACTTGTAGCACCATGAGTCCTGGAGGTGAATAGTTTTTAATCTAGTCAATCTTGTGTACGTTTGAGTAGACGATCTCTAACTATGACTGAAATATCTACAACAGGAAAGAAATTCGATTGAGGAATATCAGATGATATAACTATTCCAATTACAAAATTAAAGACAAAGATTGACTTTTATCTGGCAAAAATTCTTTAAAAAAAAAAACTATCTTTTTATAGATTTGTAGCGTTGCCCACCATACAGTGTAGTGAATGAAATAATAAGAGCGCTTTTTTTGAGTTAAGTAAAGCACTTTATTATGCGTTGATAATTATATGTTCGATATAAAATCGACCCAATAGAATTCCGAAGGCAAAAACTAATTTTATTGGCTTTACGCATGTGTCTCGGCCTTTGGAGTTTGTTTGTCGCTGGCGTGATTATATGAAAATAAAATATATATTAAGGCACCACACACAACACTATGTGTGTGTGTAGATATCGAGAGTAATGGATTTATGAGATTCGATGTTTTAAGCGTAACATAAAAGCCGTTTATTTGGGGCAGCGGTCGGAGTGCCGAGGTGGCGTGGGCCCCGCGGGC
>NC_051409.1:10203008-10204215 GCF_015228065.2 Penaeus monodon | reverse complement strand
AAGTGTGATATTCCAATATAACTATGATTTTATTGCTTTTACCGACAGGCGTATATCTCACTCCAACCCAAGTGTTGTATCAGTAAACAGGCATTACACTAAAACTAGCATAAGTACTGTCTTCCCTTCGGATGTAATTGTTTTCTTTATGTCTTTATCATTATTACTGTTAAAGACTTCATTTTCATTATTGTTAACGTAGTTTGTGGGTGAGTGGACATCATGATTCAAAGAAAAGGGAGATGGCTTCATATATAGATATAGCTTAGTCTTTAAAACTTATTCAAAATATCATTTGTTAATCTGGTAATTTGTATGAAAAACAAAACTAAAATTACTCTTGTAATATCAGCCATCCCTTAGAGCAGGGCCTAATTTCACGTACTCATGCATTCCGTTACTAAAGTCACTCTTTTTTCACAAGAAAATTTACATATGTCTTCTGCGATACTAGATATAGAGCATATTAGCTAAAAAGTCATTATGCCACGAGCTGGACACAGCAATGTGTTTTCATACTTAGCTGATTAGCATTTATAGCTTATAATTGGTCAAGGTTCCCGAAAAGCCGCCTGAAACAGCTGTGATTGGCCACTGAAGATACGACTCCGTAAGTGGTTTACGGCAGTGCGGGGTCAAAAAGGCCGGGAAAAACGTTTATACATACGAAGCTAATGATACAGCGCCCTAGGCGGGCCGTGACTTTGGTCGCCGCAGGACGGTCAAGACATTTTTACTGACAACTAATATCAGTCATTAAAATTATGTTGAATACTTTAGAAACTTTTTAGTGTTTGCCCAGTGCCAACACACTGCTTGAAATGTGTGGTGTTTTTCCCAAAAAAAAGAGCAATTGGAACTGGTAAAAGTGGGAACTTTAGCACAGTGACGATAGCTAAACATGGATAAGAACGATGAGAGTTTTCGTTAAATTTTAAATGTAAAACACACTATTTTGAGAGGGTAAAATATGAATCACATATTATATTAAGTGTAGCTGTAAATCATAAGGTTTCCTCATCTAATTCATTGTGGCTTCCTTGTGTAATTTACGAGGAGCAAATTAGCCAGTTGCTTCATGGGTTATTTGTGCTGATTACTTGTAAGAGGAAAGCACATTCAACTCACATGAACCTCTTAAAATTATATCAAGATCTGCAGAGGAGACATTAGGTCAGACATTTCAGACTGATCATCAGAGATAGTG
>NC_051409.1:10200226-10200293 GCF_015228065.2 Penaeus monodon | reverse complement strand
TGTGGGGCAAAGGCGCTGCGCCAGTTGTCACCATTTCATGTGAGGGCGTGGAATCACCCGGATCCAG
>NC_051409.1:10199955-10200182 GCF_015228065.2 Penaeus monodon | reverse complement strand
TGCGATTTCCTTGGCAACAGTGGATCCTTTCCGTCATTTTGGACGAGAAAAGCATACAGTAATGTACTAAGTACCGGGGTAAGTGCTCCTGATTCCTTTTTTAGTTAGCATTTTAGAGACATTTATGAAGGTTGAATTATACTGAAAATTACTTTCAGTAAGTGGATTTATTTATATTTACTGAACTTTCCTACTAAATAAATAAAAAACATGTGTATTTCAAGTAG
>NC_051409.1:10199232-10199452 GCF_015228065.2 Penaeus monodon | reverse complement strand
GGGAGAGAGAGTATGAAAAAATAGTCTAAAAACAAATTAATTTTTGTATAAGTGGGTTTAGTAAACTCAAAACTGTGTTTTTTCGATGTTGGCAACTCCACATAGTGAAGAATATTCTAGTTTGGGTGCTGGATCGGATTCTTGAAGTCTTTCGCTTTCTGTCTGGTGCTTGCGTAGATGGAAGGTGAGCACTTTTTTAGCTTTTTATTTAAAAATGAAT
>NC_051409.1:10197486-10198105 GCF_015228065.2 Penaeus monodon | reverse complement strand
ATTAAAAATAATATATAAATATAATTAATATTTAAAATAAAATGTGTGTGGGGGGGGGGGGGTGGGTTTTTGGGTGGGGGGTGGTGTTTGGGGGTGGTGGGGGTGTTTGTGTTTTTGGGGGGTGGGTGGGGGGGTGGGTGGTGTGTGGGGGGTGGGGGGGTTGTGTGGGGTTTAAATTTAAAAAAGTAAAATAAATAAAAGAAGATAATATTAAAAATAAGGAAAATAATGGAAAATAATAAATAAAAAATATTAAAAAATAATATTAATATATAAAAAATAATAAATAAGATAAAAGTAAAAATATATAAGATAAAATTATATTAATAATTAATTATAATAGAAAAATAATAGAAAATAATATAGAAAATATAATTTAAAAATATAAGATAATATATAAAATTTGAAATTATAATATATAATTTATAAATATAATATAAAATTAATATATAGAATTATTTGTTTGGGAATTTAAAAAATATAATATTATAAATATATATAATAAAATATAAATATAAATAATTTTATAAATATTATATAAATAGAAAAAATATTTAAATTTTCTAATAAAATATTAACAAAAATTTTTTATAAATATAAATTTAAAAAAAAAAACAAA
>NC_051409.1:10197125-10197192 GCF_015228065.2 Penaeus monodon | reverse complement strand
TTTGGGAAAAAAGAAATAAAATATCGGGAACTTTTTAATTAAAAATTAAAATTATTTTAAAAATTTT
>NC_051409.1:10196991-10197069 GCF_015228065.2 Penaeus monodon | reverse complement strand
TTTTTTTGGGTTTTTGTTTTTTTGGAAATCATAAAAATATAAATTTTATAGTATTAAAAAAAAAACCCCCCCCCCAAA
>NC_051409.1:10196078-10196288 GCF_015228065.2 Penaeus monodon | reverse complement strand
TATTAATTCATATTTTAATAAGCATAAAAAAGTGCTCACTTCCATCTACGCAAACACCAGACAAAGCGAAAAAACTTTAAGAATCGATCCCGCACCAAACTAGAAATCCCTTTACTATGTGATCTGCCAACATCGAAATAACCAGTTTTGAGTTACTAAATCCCTATGTCAAAATTAATTTGTTTTTAGACTATTTTTATACCTCTCTCC
>NC_051409.1:10195735-10195812 GCF_015228065.2 Penaeus monodon | reverse complement strand
TAGTCTCAAAACTCGCAATAAGATGCTTTTTGTAGTGTGTGATACTTTAATGTATAATGATATATATATTACGTACT
>NC_051409.1:10195396-10195606 GCF_015228065.2 Penaeus monodon | reverse complement strand
TTCTTTAAATACCCTGTTTTTATTTTTTAGTAGAAGTTACGTAATATAAATGAATCATTACTGAAAGTAAATTTTTAGTATAATATTCAACCTTCATAAATTATCATAAAATGCTAACTAAATAAAATCAGGAGCTTACACCCGGGACCTATCATCTGTATGCTTTCTCGTCCAATGACGGAAAAAGGGTCACTGTTGCCGAAAAATCGA
>NC_051409.1:10195288-10195353 GCF_015228065.2 Penaeus monodon | reverse complement strand
CTCTGGACCGGTGATTCCACGCCTCAATGAAAATGGTGACAACTGCGCAGCGCCTTTGCCCCACA
>NC_051409.1:10194364-10194636 GCF_015228065.2 Penaeus monodon | reverse complement strand
TGCGTGTGTGTATCTGTATATACACCAAAGGATCTGCATTATAAACTCAAATGCGTTCGTGCGGGCGAGACAGGAAGTTCTCGCCAAAACGAGTCTTTCCAATGGCGCCCTTCAGCCTCGGCGGACGAGGGTGCGGGTGAGCTAACCTGATGAATGGCCTCCAATTTTCTCCTGTTATGAACCCTTTGTATGGCAACTATACATACGCGAAGGAGAGAGAGAAAAAAAGAGAAACACGAAACGTAAACACTCCATTGAATTTAAATGCCGTC
>NC_051409.1:10193866-10194053 GCF_015228065.2 Penaeus monodon | reverse complement strand
TTGGGTGTCGCTGATTATTACCCTCGGCTGCGGGGAGACGGATGCAGGATTCTTGTCCGAATCCGCTTTTTATTTTATTTTTTATTTTAGTATTTTTTTCATGTAGATTTTGTGTGTGTGTGTGTTTTTTTTTTCGTTCTCGGATATAGTTTTTTTTTTTAATCCTTCCCCTCTCTTTCTCCTAGTT
>NC_051409.1:10193430-10193617 GCF_015228065.2 Penaeus monodon | reverse complement strand
AAGAGAGAGAGATAAGAAACGGTGGATGACGAATATCCATGAAGGTTGTCCAACGTAGCAGTGGCGATGCGGGTCTCTCTAACTCATGATAATATTAATAACATTTACGATACTGATAAAAGTTCATCATCATTATCAATCCTCATAATAGCAGTAATCATGGGTAACCAGTACATAACCGCTTTTG
>NC_051409.1:10192034-10192309 GCF_015228065.2 Penaeus monodon | reverse complement strand
AACTAGAGAAAGAGAAGGTCAGTTAGAGAAAGATCCAGAAGGAAGGAAGGTGCAGGCCACACTTGAATGTTATATCGAGGTTACAGGCGGCGGTGAATGTCGTGGGCCCGGCAAGGCTTTCCAGTACCAGTTTTTTTTTTTACTTCTCCCTTCCTTTTTTTTCTCTCTCTCAAACCTTTTTTTTTCTAGAATAAGATAGGGAGGATTGTAGTTGCGATGACTCTTCTCTTCCTGTTCTCTCTTCTTCTTTTCCTCCGCGTTTTCTCTTGCCTTTC
>NC_051409.1:10190894-10191142 GCF_015228065.2 Penaeus monodon | reverse complement strand
ATTTTCCGTTGACGAAGGTCGCGTTTTGCTTGACCTTCGATAAAGTAGCGAGATAAATAGAAAAAAAAAAATCGTGCCTTTTTCTTCGTGTCATTAGGTACGCGGCTTGGATGATAAATATATAATTGTTTTGTCTTTTGCTCTTTGTTGTTGTTATTGACGTTTACAGTTTGATATTGGTATTTAGCACTGTTTGTGTATTTATTGTATTTACCGCGTTAGTTTTCTGACGCTTGTATTCTCTTTAG
>NC_051409.1:10190161-10190481 GCF_015228065.2 Penaeus monodon | reverse complement strand
AGGAAGATGCCAGTAAGAGTACTAGTACGAACCTGCTAGTTCTAGCACTACCATTCTCTTAGCCGTTATAGTACCGATAACAAGAACAGCCTGTGACAACGTTCATTACATTACAATTACTCTCTACGTCATAATTCCTCTTATTCGTTTATTATTTATTCAAGTCCCGGGCGACGAAAATCGACGTGCGGGAGAGGCGAGAGCAGGAGCATCACTGGCTGGGGGAAAGGGCGGGACGGGGGAGGAGGGATGCCCTACATGGAGAAGGAGGGAAGGACACTTCGGTTGACTTCTTTTTTTTTGGTGGGGGTCTGGGATGG
>NC_051409.1:10188487-10189450 GCF_015228065.2 Penaeus monodon | reverse complement strand
TACCTTAGTCTATTTTTTAAGGGGACAAAATTTCGCAAAAGGTAAAATTTGTTAGGTTACCCATGCATAACAGTGTTTCAGTGACATTTCCTTATAGGTTTGACATTAAAACAAGACCAAAAAGTGTGATACTATTATTGTTCATTTAGGACAGGCATACGTCTTTAAAAATATGTATTTCACACGCGATAAAAGGTATTACCTTTACAGTTTCACAATTTCCATCAGGGAAAAAATCTCACCCATTTGGCTCACAATGTGGGCGGGGGGGCGACTCAAACATCAGACAAAAAATGTATATTGTTTGATTTTGTCTCGCTGTTCGTCTAAGCTTTATCTTATTAACTCAAATTTGAGCACAAAGTAATCGTTGCTCTCCCCCCCCCCCCCCCAAGTGTCGCCGCATCCTGGCCGACCTGAAGTCCCCGGGTTATTCCGTTTTCTCGTAAAGGATAAACTTTCTTGGAAAACCCTGTTATTTTTTTGCGCGTTGTAGTTTTGGACCAGTCACTTTGTATTTTCGTCTAAGATTTCGTGCCCTTCGTATACGTGTATATTTTGCGCTTGTTGATACGTTACGTCTAATTGGAAGAAATAAACATGGATAATTCAATGTGTTGTGCGTGTTTAATATAGTCTAAAAAAGAAAAGACCTCCCCGTTTTCATTTCCGCAAGAGAACCATCAAATTAGTAATCAGCGGCGAAGAAGTGTTCAGTGGACAGGAATATTGCTCACCGCACAAAACACTGCTGACTATTTAGTTATTGTGGAATGCCGTGCTAGAGGCCGAGGGTATTTTCTTCCGAGGGAACGTTGGCGTCTTTTATTAGTCTTTTTTTTATCCCTTTATTGTGTTTCGCAGGATTATTACTCGTATTTTTTTTTTTAAGATATGTGTAGTGTTATTGTCAGTGTTCAGTCTGTGTTGCGTCATCGTCTTTAGTAATTTGATTATTGTCGG
>NC_051409.1:10187950-10188137 GCF_015228065.2 Penaeus monodon | reverse complement strand
TACGTTCAGGTGTTACTTCATGATGGCACTGACTCGGGATGATTATGATAATGGCATTGATACACCAACGACTACTGTCACTAATGGTAATTGTATTGCTGCTGCACCTGCTGTCACGCACACAGAGGCTACACACAGCCGTTCACTCTCACTCTCGCACTCCTACATCTTTCCCAATCCCTCTCTC
>NC_051409.1:10187310-10187484 GCF_015228065.2 Penaeus monodon | reverse complement strand
TTAACTCACGCAACTCACTCAAAATGCTGCCTCCTTCGCCAACTACGCCTCAACTACGGAGGCTGAATACTATTTTTTTTTCCTTTTTGCCCGAAGTCGTTACAATGGAGCTCCCGTAATGCCTGTGGACGCTGTTTTTCAACCCTCTGTTTTATGCGTTCCTGTTTGTGTCCA
>NC_051409.1:10186845-10186961 GCF_015228065.2 Penaeus monodon | reverse complement strand
ATATTCCTGGCGAGTTCGTACCCATGTGTCAGCCAAGGGGCGTGGTTGCGAGTGGGGAGGGGGGGTGGGGGAGAGGGGAGATACCGGCCGATGCGACTTGCTTGTTGTGATGTTCG
>NC_051409.1:10186723-10186817 GCF_015228065.2 Penaeus monodon | reverse complement strand
CCTTCTTGAACTTTTCCGTCCGTTGCTCTTCTTTTTCGACTTCCAGTCTGCGCCGAGGACGGGAATGTGGTTCTACTTTTACTTCTTTAGGGAT
>NC_051409.1:10185783-10185918 GCF_015228065.2 Penaeus monodon | reverse complement strand
GAAAAGGAGTACATATCCAAAGGAAACATTATTATTTCCTAGTATCATTTTTTTAATTTATTTGTCATTGTTGTTTTGTTTATTGTGTCTGTGTTGTGATCATATGATTAAAACTTTAAGAAAAGAAAGCGAAAA
>NC_051409.1:10185188-10185438 GCF_015228065.2 Penaeus monodon | reverse complement strand
AGTATCTTCCCGCCTCGTGGCCCCGTGCTCATCCACCTTCCCACATGCTCGATACATCACATACATGGAGAGCCCGCATATGTTGTATACAGGCACGCGTAAGAGCGCCTTCGGGTGTATACAGTGCTGCTGATTCGAATGCTGTTTGTTTCGCTGATCTGTTGTGCGGATTACTGATGGCTTGTGATGACTCCGGTGCTTCTCGTGCTTCTTGGGGGGAGAGAGGTGCGCTTAATCAGTGCTTCTTGAC
>NC_051409.1:10184729-10185102 GCF_015228065.2 Penaeus monodon | reverse complement strand
TCTTATTCATTACAGTTATTATTTTCCAGAGAGATTGAAACAAAGAGGCAGGCAAACGGGGAAAGAAAACGGACAGAGAGTAAAAAATTACCGGCCAGTATTTGTCTAATAACGGAAATACCTCAGTGATTATGTGACAAAACGAGATATAATATACAAAAGAAAAGGAAAAGAAATGAAGTGAATTGCACTAATGACAATCACTTCTTTGTATGTGACTCTCCTCGTGTTTCGTCTCTTTGTCTCAGTCTCGTTCCAGAATAATCCAGATTCGAAGACCTTTAGAAGCTCTGTGTAAAAAAGGAAAGAAAATGGTTCTGATTTTTTACAATCAAAATGATCATTCAGCAAAAAGAAAGAAATGAAGGTAAAG
>NC_051409.1:10183440-10183692 GCF_015228065.2 Penaeus monodon | reverse complement strand
AGGTTGGATGATTATCATAGTTGTATGATAATTAATAGAAATAATTGAACACTGTGTGTTAGAGAAAGGAAGATGAGGCACAGGAGAATATACAGACAGACACACCGGCATAGCGACAGCATAGCTTACGCAACCTCAAGAAAGTTCTTGAAATCATCTCTTACCCCTCGAGTGTATGCAACCCCCCCCCCCTTATTTCCTTTCTTGTAGGAAGAGGTTGTAGGCAAGATTCTTATTAACAGAAGGGCAGGA
>NC_051409.1:10183269-10183363 GCF_015228065.2 Penaeus monodon | reverse complement strand
TCTGTCTGTGTAAAGTGTTTCCTAATCATGTTAAACGGTGACGGCAACAGGAAAGATGACACGGATCTACTTTACAGTGATTAAAATGACCCTT
>NC_051409.1:10182643-10182870 GCF_015228065.2 Penaeus monodon | reverse complement strand
CAGGGAGATAAAATGAAATTAGAATGACAAAGTGACATGAAGAGCCGGGGATAGGGCCAAGGGGGGTATCGCATCGTCGGCATTAGCGCCCTGGGTATCAGGCGCCTTGATCGGCCCTTTCTCTCTGCCCAATGAATATCTCAGGACCCATTTCTGCAGAATTCCAAAAGGGGCGCCGGGTTTTTCTGGAAAAAATGTTTTAAAACCGGTCGATCCCAAAGAACAAA
>NC_051409.1:10180877-10181222 GCF_015228065.2 Penaeus monodon | reverse complement strand
TGAGAGTATAACAGGGAAAACCTGGGAGAAAAAAAGGGACGTAATAATAAGAATAAGAACAACAAAGAGATGAAAGCAGTGCGTAAAAGAAAGACCGAGAGTGAGAGATCTAACACCAAAGAACCGTGGAGGGGACAATAAGGGTGGTTTTTCCGTGGCATTTCCCCCTTTTTTAACCTTTAAGACAATTTTTTGAGTTCGTGATATTGTTTCAGTATTTTTACTAAGTTGCTTTCGCTCTTTTGTTTCGGTTGTAACAATGATAGAAGTTCGGTTAATGATAAGGTGGTGACGTCATAACTGGTACAAGGTTCGTGTGTTACGTATGGAATTATGTTTGCGTGA
>NC_051409.1:10179784-10180213 GCF_015228065.2 Penaeus monodon | reverse complement strand
TTGGTATTCTTTATTAGTGTATTGTTGAAGGACCGATATTTTTTTTTCTCCAAAAAAGGGAATTATAGAATATGAATAATTTATATCTTTATGAAATAGGATAATTTTGATGGTGATAATAATGATGACAGTGATGCTAAAAATAGAAGAGTAAGGGTAACGAGACAGGCATACGGTGCAGAGAATGCAGTTTGTGCAACATTAAGAAGTTTCTAGAAATTAACTCTAAATCCGCCCCCCCACCCCCTCCGCTCCCCCTTCCGCTCCCCCTCTTCCCCCCTTCCCCCCCCTCCCACGCTGGTTATTAGAAATATAGTAATTAAGGTTCGAAGCAAGTGTTGCCCCTTTCAGTTTTGCCCTCGTTTCTACCGGGAAAAATGACGAAACAAACGGCTGGGGGAACCCGGGAGAAGATTGATATATAAATTA
>NC_051409.1:10179621-10179718 GCF_015228065.2 Penaeus monodon | reverse complement strand
GGGTATATTACATATAAAAAAATGTATATAAAATCATATATTATTATCCCATATAAAAAGATATGGGTATATAATTTCATTGTATCTTTATATAAAA
>NC_051409.1:10178487-10179591 GCF_015228065.2 Penaeus monodon | reverse complement strand
TTATGATTATTTGTCAGTTTAGTATCACATGCAAATTCTAACTTGTTTAATGTTTAATTTTTTATGATATCCCTTAGAAATATTAGTCAGTTTTTGTTTTAGGATTTGCAGGTCTATGAAAATATATAGTCGGTTGGCTGGTCTGCAGCATAGATAGGCCTACAGTACCGCTAAAGAAAGGTATTATAAAAACTATAAAAAAGAAAAAAATGTACCCCGCACGAGGGCGTTGGGATCTCAACCCCCTCTTAGGCCTAAAAAAACATCCGGATGGGTTTAGCCAGGGGATAAAGCTGTGAAAAGTAATAGGCCCCATGCAATCCCCCCCAAAGAGTTGTATATACTCTTTTATTTTTTGGCTCCTTTTTGACCATCACTCTCCTACCAAATTTTTGGGCCCCGGAGGCTTTTGGGGGAGCATGGGTTTGTTTTCAGCCCAAAGGAGGTTAGGGGGGGGGGGGCGGGTGAGGGGGCGGGGGGGAGGGGCGGGGTGGGGTGGGGGAGGGGGGGGGGGAAAGGATTTTTTGGACAGGGGAAAGGGGGGGGGAGTGAAATGGGGGGGGGGGGGGGGGGGGGGGTTTAGTGGGCCCAGGGGGGGGGGACGGAGTGAGTGGGGGGGGGGGGGGCGGAGTGATTGGGGGGAGGGGAGGGGGACGGAGTGAGTGGACGAGTGGAGGGGGGGGGAGTGGTTGGGGGGGGGGGGGGGGGGGGCGTGAGTGGGGGGAGGGGAAGGGGGGGGGAGTGAGTGGGGGAGGGGGGGGGGAAAAGGGGTGAGGGGCGGAAAGGGGGGGGGACGGGGTAGTGGGGAGGGGGGGGGCGGAGTAGTGGGGGAGGGAGGGGGGGGGAGTGGTGGGCGAGGGGAGGGGGGCGGAGTGAGTGGGCGAGGGGAGGGGGGCGGAGTGAGTGGGCGAGGGGAGGGGGCGGAGTGAGTGGGCGAGGGAGGGGGGCGGAGTGAGTGGGCGAGGGGAGGGGGACGGAGTGAGTGGGCGAGGGGAGGGGGACGGAGTGAGTGGGCGAGGGGAAGGGGGAAGAGGGGAATGATAGGTCAAGTTATGAGAGATGTTGATGCGTTGTTTCCCGTTTGCACTGACCTCGGATTGTGAA
>NC_051409.1:10178249-10178439 GCF_015228065.2 Penaeus monodon | reverse complement strand
AAATATTTTGATAGTGTACTATTTCGCTTTGTATGGTTGTAAATATACTGTACATTGTTTTTATTATATTCTTTATATTTTTTTTTTCATCTATATATTTTTCCTGATAAGCATTTTCCATTTTCGTTTCTCACTTTAAAAAAATCATGCTATTACCATTACTGCTTTGTTCATTGTCATCATGACTCAG
>NC_051409.1:10177345-10177821 GCF_015228065.2 Penaeus monodon | reverse complement strand
ACGTGCGTGTGTACGTGCGTGTGCTACAAATTCATATAAGCATGTACAACTCTTGACTACATGTATGCGTTTGTGTCATTCCCGAATAGGTTTCGCATCCTGATTCCTTCCCTACAAACGACAACCATTAGTGTGCAGTTAGCACGGCGCTGACCAGATATTTCCAGTATCAGATCCCGGAATTCTGTTCTTCATCCTACCTCATCTACCCTCCCCTCCCCCCTTTTCCCCCTCCCCCACCCCTCCCTCTACGTATAAAACACTCATACATACACATCGTCACCATGACTGCATTGATTCACCTGCTCCCGCCATGAGTCAGTTTTTCCCTGTGTTTTCTCAGTTTATAAAAGTGTATATATTATAAAAATTAAGGAGAATATTACGCTGTTGTGGGACAATTTTTTTCTCTCCTGGGATGGTTGGTCTGGTAGAGTGGGTTGCAACTTTGTTGCATATTTTTTTTCCCTTTTGTC
>NC_051409.1:10176884-10177283 GCF_015228065.2 Penaeus monodon | reverse complement strand
TTCCATTGCCTCCGCTCCTTTTCCTGCTTCTTATCGCTTTTTTCCTTGTTTTTTATCGTTTTCTTTGTTATCATTGTTTCCTTGTTTTCCTTCTTCGTTGCTGTGCTTTTCCTTTCTTTTTCTCATTCTTTCCAGTCTTTTGTATTTTGCGTTTGTATTGCTTTTTTCATTTTGTTCTATATTCTCTTTCTTAATTTTTAAAAATTCTATTTACCTCTTTCCCTTTTCTGTCTTTAATCTTCTTTTTTCTCTCTTCGCCCATTTTTCTTCTCCGTTGTCTTCGCGTGCTCATCATTTTTTTTTAATTTGTTTTTTCTCCTACTACTATTTCTGCTGCCTCTTCTCCCACCTCTTCTTCACTTCTTCCTTATCACCTCTAGAATAGGAGATAGTGAACGC
>NC_051409.1:10176766-10176841 GCF_015228065.2 Penaeus monodon | reverse complement strand
GGTAATATCTGGAAGAAAATGAATGGGGAGTGAGAGATAGAAGGGGGGAGATAATGATGGTGAAAGTGTGAGTGA
>NC_051409.1:10176360-10176496 GCF_015228065.2 Penaeus monodon | reverse complement strand
AGCGGAAAGGAACACAAAGACAATCCCTTGCTTATTCGAACGTGTGTAGGTGTTGTTTGTTTCTCCTCCAGTGATTTGTCTCAACAAATAGAAAAATAAGAAATAACTTGGCTCTGCTTATTCTCAATATGTGAGA
>NC_051409.1:10174840-10176264 GCF_015228065.2 Penaeus monodon | reverse complement strand
CCAAGCTACATCCTGTGTATTTTGGGAGGATAATGATTTTATATTTATTTCATCTTAAATCCTTAAAATCTATTAATGTCAAGTTTCGAATCATTGATAAATGATATCACGTCATTTCTAATTATCCGTCCGTCCATCTATACGTGATTGATCTATTGGTCAGTTTCATGAAGCTAACGTAAAATTATTGGCATTGTAATCAAGTGACGAAATTTACATGTCATTTTTCATGTAATCTTGAATAGCGATTTCCTTTATCAGTAGCGTTAAAGTGTACCATATCCTGTGTGACTCATCGCAGCGTTACAACGAATCCGGAGACGCAAATTTGAACAACAACCTCTTGTTCTACCTGCCGGTGATACACTAAACCCAAAGTTTTTCACGCTGCCCTGCGGAGCTACAGGGTGCGGTTGCTAGAGAGTGAATATCAGCCATGCATTCGAACGTTCTTGCATGCATTGCATAACTTCTAGAGAATCGTGCTATTCCTTCGTCCTGTTGAAACTGACCAAATTATTATCTATATACATTACTTTACTATAAATAAGAATAAAAGAATCAGCTTGTGAGATAACAGAACTGGTAAAACCAACGAATTAAACAAACGAAGTAGTGGGAGTGATTCGCCACAAATACAGAACATGGCACCTGGTCGCGACGCCTGACGTAAATAGGAGGACCGAGCCTCAGTACCTTCAGTAGTCTCCCCGTGTTGGGTTGCAGCAGAGTGTGAGGTTGAGGTGCTGAGTCGTCTCGCGTCAAGAGATTTTCCCTTCCTTTCTCGGTGGGATTTTGCTTGACAGGAGTTGGCCGAAAAGACCTCCACGTTCTTATAAGGCTAACTTGTCTTCGGATAATCGGCTGGCTTTGAAGACTGGAAAAAATAACCTGAAACACCGATTCTTTTAAGTGTTTGGTGTCATTATGGTTATTTTTCTGTTACTTTCTCACGCATCATCATCATCCTTTGCTCAGTAATTATCGTCTGTGATTAAAGTTATTGCCACTTTATGGGTAAATACAAGGACATTCTTTACTATCCGTATTGCTGCAAGACTCCGTTATTAAATTAATTGAGAAAAATAATGTGACAAATATAGACTTAAAGAGGTGAAAGAATAAATATGTGAAGAAAAGGAAAGTAAAAAAGAAACCAACGCTTGAGAATTAAGAAGAAATTAAGGACTTAAATCATCTTTTGTGAAAGAAAAAAACAAAGACAGAAGAGAAGCAAAGGATAAACACGCACAGAAGAAAAAGACACAAGATATAGGAAAAGATAACGAAAGAGAGACAATACAAACAGACAAGAAAACATCTATTATTCCGTCTTCATAATCGCGAAATATCGGACGGTTTCTTCGAGAAGGTTCTCATTGCCTGTCGTGAAACCGTGAGAAAAAGGCGACCTCGAAATTATT
>NC_051409.1:10173996-10174276 GCF_015228065.2 Penaeus monodon | reverse complement strand
TCTACGATATTTAACAATATTATAGTTTGAATGTCACTCAAGGTCAATCTGTTTGACACACAAACACAGGGAAACAAAGAAGCAAGCAAACGAAGTACTCTCACATGCATGTATATAACTGAAGGAGTGCATATGATCATAGACACGTAACATTTGCATGTCATGCTTATGTCCTTATTGGTGAAAGATTTTAAAGCTGTAATTTTCCCTTTTAATCCTATTTTAGGGTATGGCTTACATGGTTTTACGTTTCAGACTTTGTACACTTTCCTTTTGATCA
>NC_051409.1:10173770-10173873 GCF_015228065.2 Penaeus monodon | reverse complement strand
TTCTTTTCTTTTAATTCTTTTTCTTTTTTTCTTATTCTTTTCTCTTTTTTCCTTTTTTTTCATCCAACATTTACGTTGCACTACCGTTATTAATATATTTTTT
>NC_051409.1:10173601-10173712 GCF_015228065.2 Penaeus monodon | reverse complement strand
CTCATTCTTACGTCATCCTTTGGTCGCCGGAGGTCAGTGGGTGACCAGCTGTACTGTTTATGAGCTTTTAAATACATACACGTAGCTACTCTCTCTCACTCCCCCCCCCTC
>NC_051409.1:10173240-10173512 GCF_015228065.2 Penaeus monodon | reverse complement strand
TTACATTTGTCTGTGTAGGTACGTACGTGCGTGTCTGCATGATTGCGCTCACGAGGCATGAATGGATATATTCGTATATAATTAGCTTGTTTGTACCTAGTAACCATGTTTTTGTTGTTACCATTATCATTTGTGTACTGTCACTAAGAGCATTATGAGTATATTCATTCACATGCTTGCGCAAGGGAGAAGAGTGAGAGGCCGCGCGGATAACTTTCGTGTGTTTCTGATTATCTTTAGTAATTGCAGTGTCTGTCTGTTTGTCGTAATAT
>NC_051409.1:10173022-10173102 GCF_015228065.2 Penaeus monodon | reverse complement strand
ATCCCCCCTAACATTTTGATCATACTTCACTCACTTTCCTCTCTCGCTGTATATATATATATCACATGTTTTAATCTGTG
>NC_051409.1:10172782-10172980 GCF_015228065.2 Penaeus monodon | reverse complement strand
CAAAGTACCATGTTAAGGCTCACTAGACAGGAGGTCATACCCGGAACGTGCTCACACAACAGGAAATTGCGCCCTACGACCTTGCGGAATACGGGCCATTGTTGCAACCTCTGCGTGCGCCGGCGAAGGTCTCGTTACGTCGGCGAGCCCTTAAAACCGCGTCAAGTTGTGGCGGCAGCGGTTGGCGGGTTCATTATG
>NC_051409.1:10172576-10172694 GCF_015228065.2 Penaeus monodon | reverse complement strand
AATATCGTGAGATGTTTCTGTTCGTTTTTTTACCGTTAATTCAAGGAGTTCTTGTTACTGATTGTTAGTTATGGAAATTAGATTGCGTGAACCGGAACTAAGCAAGAGAAGGCGTCTG
>NC_051409.1:10172365-10172544 GCF_015228065.2 Penaeus monodon | reverse complement strand
ACCATATTTGTAGTTCCGCTTGTGCAACTTGAGCAACATCTTGCCGACCTTATGATTTTTTTTTTGCCGTAAAGATAGTTGGATGATGGTTTATGAATATTAAGTTGCCGGAAAAATGTGATCCAGCAAATTTTGTGTAAGAATCATCGTCACATATTTCTCGAGGCAATCGTCTCCCA
>NC_051409.1:10171698-10171835 GCF_015228065.2 Penaeus monodon | reverse complement strand
GCCCACACTTTCCAATCCCCCCCCTCCCCCCCCCGCTCTCCTGCGCAAGGTCACGTGATGCAATTTGGCTTTTTGCTGACGTAGGGATCACTCATTTCCGCCTGTTGATGTTTCTATGATTGGTATTGTTGTTATTA
>NC_051409.1:10171053-10171263 GCF_015228065.2 Penaeus monodon | reverse complement strand
GAATGTGAGTGTGAGCATGATTGTGATGGAGGAAGTGAGGACGTGAGATCGCAGAAACAGTCGCACACCCTAATCCCCACATAATATGACGCAGTACGACTTCAGTAATGCAAAGTGCGGCGAGTTGATTCATGCGCGGGATTTGCGAGCATGTGTTGTGGCTGCATGAGGTGACTGACCGCATCTGGAGAAGTAAACATTGGCTTGAAG
>NC_051409.1:10170189-10170323 GCF_015228065.2 Penaeus monodon | reverse complement strand
CATTGCCAGTTACAAAAGAGTTTCTCGAATGCCGGTCTAATTTTAGGTCGAATCGATATTGTTGTTTTTCGCCGTCGGTCTGCCCTTCGGTCGAAACTGATTTTTGATACTTTTATTTTCACGTTTCTCAATGC
>NC_051409.1:10169221-10169530 GCF_015228065.2 Penaeus monodon | reverse complement strand
GCTTATGGACCATACGAATTTTGTAAAATTGCCCAAAAGCGCCATGTCCTATTCTCTTTTATTATTCCCAATAGTATGTTAGGATTACCGTAATGACCGGACACAAGGGCGGACAGAAAATAATATAGGCTATGTGTGTGTGATCATAAGTACGTACGAAAAGCATGCTTCCCTTGACCTTGCTTTTGCTTACTAGTTAACAATGTTAGAGCGTCCTGTTTTCGCGTTTTTCCTTTATTATTTTCACCTCTTTATTGATTTTGTTCTTTGTCATCGTCATCGTGTCATCAGTTGTTGCCATCGTCGACT
>NC_051409.1:10168831-10169147 GCF_015228065.2 Penaeus monodon | reverse complement strand
GAGCGTCTTTCATTGTATAGTATATATTGGGGAAAAAAGAAGAGAAAAAAACAAAAGATAGCGGACAGAAAAGAATCCCAACCACGAAAGCCAAGAGATTGAAGAGGATAGAAAGACTGAAGTTAAGAGGCTAGGGGGGTAGGGGGGATAGAGGGAGGATAGAGGGGGATGCAAGGAAAACCCGAAAAGGGCGGCAAATAGAGCAAGTGGTGCCAGACGCCGCGTTTTGTTTATGTGCCTTTAGTTTAGTTATTTACCTGTAGGAGCGACACCGAACACCTGAGGAACCGGCGGGGCAGCGAAGGCCAAAGATAAC
>NC_051409.1:10168205-10168340 GCF_015228065.2 Penaeus monodon | reverse complement strand
GGAGGGGGGGGGGCTTATGAGGAAGAAAACAAAGGAGCCTAATTGTGTGAGAAAGTTTGAGACCGCCAGTGCTAGAAACAGTGATGGGAAGAAAGAGGGAAACACAGAGAAAGGGAAGAAGAGAGAAGTTAGAAG
>NC_051409.1:10167768-10167949 GCF_015228065.2 Penaeus monodon | reverse complement strand
ACATGTCTCCAGAAGTGTCTCCCGGCTGATAATGACAGAAGCGAACGCCCTGTGTGTCTGTGTACACTGCACAGCATGCGTGTGAGTGTGCACGCGGCTATCCCGTGGTGTGAGTGTGTGTGTACAGCATAGAGGGCCAGTTGGCACCCGGGGGTCTGCGTGCCCTCACGCAAGGGCATGG
>NC_051409.1:10167471-10167721 GCF_015228065.2 Penaeus monodon | reverse complement strand
AATAGACGGAGAAAGGTGGGAGGTAGAAAGATAATGAAAGAGGGAAGAGGGGAGAAGGAGAGAAGGAAATATCGAGAGGAAGCGGAGAAAAGGCGGTGAGAGTGATAGAAGGAGAGAGAGGGGGTTGGGGAAGGGGTTAGTGAGGGTTGGGGGCGGGGGCCGGGCTGATCCCCCCCCCTCCCTTTGACTTGGGTACTTTTCTCTTCTCTGTTGGCAATTTCGGGGTAATTTGCTTGTTTTTTCCCCTCTT
>NC_051409.1:10167291-10167449 GCF_015228065.2 Penaeus monodon | reverse complement strand
TTCGTTGGTTCTGTATTCGTCCATGAATATAAATTGTGTGCCATTCATGCGGCGGCATCTGTGTAGTAGTGCAAAGTAATCATAATTCTTCAAGAACAGTACAAACCACCAATACAGATAAGAATGCTATACTACTGTTACTACTATTATTAGTGCAG
>NC_051409.1:10166606-10166733 GCF_015228065.2 Penaeus monodon | reverse complement strand
GGAACCAACCACTTAAGATTGTCCGAAAGCATCGTTGGACTATTGTAGATCTTCAACCTTCCTCTCGAGAGTTTGCCCGATTTCCCTTCGCCGACGACTCGAGGAGTCGAAATATTACTTTCCATTT
>NC_051409.1:10166056-10166173 GCF_015228065.2 Penaeus monodon | reverse complement strand
TGGCGTCGTGTTAATGACAAGAGGAATCGCGCCTCCTAACTTCGCCGTTCGCAAGCCTCATCCGTCAATAATGCGAGTTGATAAAGTTCTTGGCACAGGTGGCTGTCTTTCGTCCGT
>NC_051409.1:10165619-10165728 GCF_015228065.2 Penaeus monodon | reverse complement strand
GGCGCTGAACCTCTTGTGTTTCATCTAAGTTCTCTGAAAGGGCCGCTGACGTCGCTTCGTGCTTTCGGAGCTTTTTGTCGTCTGGTAGATTTTAGTTTTTTATTTAGTT
>NC_051409.1:10164550-10164746 GCF_015228065.2 Penaeus monodon | reverse complement strand
ATCCATATACGTAAGTCTGCAGCCATGCACCATCATGCCATGTACACGTATGGTCGCAAGCTGGCCAAAGGCGAACAGGGAACCTTCTCGAAATGTCTGGAAAATGACTCCCTCATGACCGCTTGATGAGAGTTTCAGCCGGCCATCGAAACTGCTCAGTCACTCTGAATTTTGAAGGACTAAGGGTTATTATTAG
>NC_051409.1:10164103-10164515 GCF_015228065.2 Penaeus monodon | reverse complement strand
ATAATTTTTGCTTCAAATACACTGAAGCTGTATTACCTCAGTGCCAGTCGGTTTTTCTTTTGTTTTTCTCTTCTCGTGATTGTTCCTGCTTTCGCGCGCTTGATTTGCACTGATTAAGGGTTACATGACCAAAATTTTATCTTTACTCTCCTTTTTTCATCTCAGTTGTTGCTCTTTCACGAACGAAAAAAAAATAGCGTTTTTGATTATTGGACCTGAACACGTTTTCGTGTTTCGGACAGTAATCCCGTTACGATACTGGTCAGGCCTGAAATTCACTTTTTTTTTTTTTATCTCTCTCGATCCTATTGTCTGTCCTCCAAAATGCCGCCTGTTCAGCATCAGTAAACGCGGGTTACTGGGGACTCTTGTGCCTGTCCTTTTCTTTGGATATCGGGGATATATTTGTGTG
>NC_051409.1:10162963-10163225 GCF_015228065.2 Penaeus monodon | reverse complement strand
TTAATAGTTTTTTGTTTTCAACAAAGATGCTTATTCATGTGACTATGTTGTGCTGTCTTCTTATGAAACCAGAATCAGATGAGGCAATTTGCTGTGAAGAGAAAAACAGTTTTGTCATTCACTCTGTTAATGTAACTTTCCATAAGTTTGTTCTCGGTCTGTGCACACTCACATACGTGTCTACATATATCACATGTATACATATATGTGGTATCTGTCGAAACATACACTCGGACTCTGCTCTTACACGTATATACACTAG
>NC_051409.1:10162615-10162722 GCF_015228065.2 Penaeus monodon | reverse complement strand
CAAACTACACCCGACCACACTGCTGTTTAATGCGGATTCCGCTTACCTTTGTTTTTGTTTTTTAATTCTGTTTATTCTTTACCATGAACTCAGTTTTCCATCATTGC
>NC_051409.1:10161477-10161946 GCF_015228065.2 Penaeus monodon | reverse complement strand
CACTCTCTTTGTGTCTGACTGCCAACACCAACCCTTTCCTTTCTCTATTCTGTTCTTCCTCTCTATTCATCTATAAATTTCCATCTCTCTATCTCTTCAACTACCATTGCTAACTCCTTTGACTCATATAGTTTCTCATACCTACTATCTCTGTCTCTCTTTCTGTTCCAGTTGTGTTCTTATCTTCTTCCTTGAGGGTCACACCTAACCCCTCTGCTTCTCTCACCTTCCAGAATGATGCAGCAGCGACAGGGGACACACCAGCCCCCGCGGAGCAGCCACCCTACAGCCAAGGGTGCCTGGAGGAGGAGAACGAGATGGCAATGGCAGCGCCCTTCAAGCAGGTGGTGGTTCGGGATCTGCGCCATGGAGAAGAAATCCCGCTCCAAGCCCATGAAGGAGATCCTCTCCCGCCTGGAAGAGTTTGAGTTCCTCCGACCAGTTATCTTTCCTGAGGATGTCATTCTTA
>NC_051409.1:10160681-10161259 GCF_015228065.2 Penaeus monodon | reverse complement strand
GAGAGAGAAATATTGTTTCAGTTCCATGGGAGTAGTATGTTTGGCTAATAGATAATCCAGCTGTATAAATAGATATTACAGTTTCTCAAAGAAATTGTCTTTCATGTTTTTTCTTTTTTTAATAGGTATGAAAATCAAGCAGTGATTCTTCTAAACTTTCATTCTCATCAATCCATTTCTGCACCATAGTAAAACAAGCTGTAGAACACAGAAATCCATGCACTGTCTTAAAGATGAAATATATTAAACCAAAACATAAACCAAAGTTCATGTACTAACACTGATCTGACCTTAATATCTGTTCCAAGCTCTTTCAGGACCTTTCTTTAGTTATGCTCATACTCTCTCTGTTTTATCCTTAGGAGCCTGTTGAGAAATGGCCCATATGCGACTGCCTCATCAGCTTCCACTCAAAGGGCTTCCCATTAGAGAAGGCACAGGCATATACAGATCTGCGAAAGCCCTATGTCATCAATAACCTCGATATGCAGTATGACCTTCAGGTGGGTTAGAGGAAGTGCAGTCAACAGAAGGCTGAGAGGAATGAATGGGGGGATATACATTATGGTACTGATAGA
>NC_051409.1:10160195-10160532 GCF_015228065.2 Penaeus monodon | reverse complement strand
TGTCAATTTCAATGCTGCTTAAGAACGAAAATCATTACTACCCCCTCTGAGAGGGTGTCCTCAGGTAAATCATACATATGCACACACACATTATATTAGCATGCAACACATATATTTTTATTTTCCCCAAAGGAAGATGATGAATATACAATAATTTTGAAGCTTTTTTATAATGTATTTTATTACTATTTTGAGGGACATTAACCATTTTTATAACATTGCAGGACAGAAGAAAAGTTTACCAGACATTGCAAAGAGAAGGCATTGAACTTCCAAGATTTGCAATTCTAGACAGAGATTCAAAAGATCCTTCTAGTAAGTAATTTTTATAGTTTCA
>NC_051409.1:10157634-10159631 GCF_015228065.2 Penaeus monodon | reverse complement strand
ATGTGACAAGAGGGGGGAAGATGGAATGGGGAAGGAGACAAAGAAGGAAGGAGAAAGGGTAGGATGAGTGGAGAGAGTGTACTTATTAAGGGTAAGGTAGGTTTGCATGCAGACATTGTTGATTGAATTTCCTTACTTAACTAGGTTACTTGAAAGTTCTCTATCAAGAACCCCACTTGTAGTGTATGCCAAGGTCATCCAAGGTGTTTGCAGCAGTACAGTATAAGTGGAAACATATTTTGAGAAACCAACTTGTAGGTAAGGGGAGAGGTGCTTCAGTAAGATGTCAAGGTAGTTATGATAATTTTCTAGGGGCAGTTTGAAGTGTGGAAAGGAGAAAGTTTCAAAAAAGGTATATTCCAAGAGCTAATACTTCTTGAGTGCTTGTTAAATATGGTGACTCCATGATGTGATGGCAGTGAGCAAGTAACTTGGGTTTATAAGGATATGGGCACCAGAAAGGCCTTAGATTTGCTGAATGTCCCCATTATGTAGAACAGGAGAGAAAAACGGATTTTCGAAACTGAATTTCCTTCCTACCCTCAATTCAACAATCCATATTCTTCCTCCTTCCAGAGCGGGAACTAATTGAAGGTGAAGATCATGTAGAAGTGAATGGCATCATCTTTAACAAGCCCTTCGTGGAGAAGCCTGTCTCTGCCGAAGACCACAACATCTACATCTACTACCCCACCTCTGCGGGTGGGGGTTCTCAGAGGCTATTCAGGAAGGTGTGTACATCCTCTTCATCATGTTTTACGTCAATCTGCTACCAAGTCGCAGCATCCTCAATTCAGGGTGGTGAGGTACGGGTCCAAGGGCTGTTGGATGAATACACTCCTCCACAGACGTAGACATTAGAGTGTGGTGTGTCATGCACGTTTTACTCATCTGCTTTTATTTTTTATGTTACTTGGGGAGAGGGGATTGGGGAGGCAGCTGGGAGTTATAGTGTGTTTCCCTCAAAGGTTACTTGCCCCCCTCCCCCCCAAAGAAACACGAC
Source organism: Penaeus monodon (assembly GCF_015228065.2). Taxonomy (NCBI): domain Eukaryota; kingdom Metazoa; phylum Arthropoda; class Malacostraca; order Decapoda; family Penaeidae; genus Penaeus; species Penaeus monodon. The sequence goes on along the minus strand of NC_051409.1, from coordinate 10,158,628 downwards.
ATATTAGAAAATATAGGGTATATTCATTGAGTTTACAAACTTTTGCATAAAGTGTTGGCAAAGATTTAAAAGTTTCCCTGTTTGAATCTCAAAACAATGTTTGAACAAGAAGAAAAATATTTGTTTCTCTTGAAATTAGGGACTAAATTGCATACTGTTTTTCCTAAGAAAGGTAGATTTTGACCCCAATGATTGTTGGAGGTCAATAATCATTTGAAAGCTAAGGGTAGGAAGTAGATAAGTCGCTGCTGAGGTACAGGTTACTGACCTTCAACTACATAGTATAGTCATTTGCCCTCTGTAATGTTGTATTCTGATATATTTTCATTAGATAATACTAATACCATGATTCAGAGGCCATTAATATATACACACACGGCTGTGTAAATTTTCAATCATGACTAACCCACTTCCCTGATTTTACATTGGCTACATTGCCCAGGGCATGATTTTCAAGCTATGAAGATGGGGTATGGATAATTTTCTTCAGGAATACGGTGGATAGGGTGTATTGATTCCTTTTTTTTCTGTTTTTGTCCTCCTTTTCTTGTCAGTGAGGAAAAAGCCTACCTTTTCTTTCAAGTTAACAATTAATAAAAAACTGGTGGTCCAGTTTAACATGTAGGGGAAGTGGTCCCCGTAAAATATTTTTTATCAGAAGGTTTCTTCATTATCTTTTATTTTCTCTCCCTTTTTTTGCTCTTCTGTAGTTTTTATAATTTTTCTTATTCTGTTCTTTCTTACTATTTATCTTTTTATTTCAGCTCATTCCTTCATTAATATCTACATCTGACAGCATATGCAAACACAATGTGTTGAATGTTATAAGTGGTACATATGAAGTGGCACCTAAGTATGCTTTTCAATAATAGATCTTTGTAATGGAAGCATTACCATGTCTGAATTAAATCTCATTGGATTTTTTTATGGGAGCAGTTGATATGATGCTTTGATTATTTGAACATAGTTGCAGCTCCTGTTCATTCTTGTAGAC
>NC_051409.1:10156652-10156976 GCF_015228065.2 Penaeus monodon | reverse complement strand
TGTAAATATTTTGATTTACAGTAAGGGGTCAAAAGTTTATAGAATACTGCAACTTTATCTTAATTTTCCTTTTGGTGCATCTTTCAGGCTCTCTCAATAATTTGTAACTGTGTAATTTTTATCTAGAGGTTGTGTCTAGAAATTAAGAAAAAAATGTTTTTTGCAGATTGGTTCTAGAAGCAGTGTTTATTCACCAGAAAGCAGAGTAAGAAAAACTGGATCTTATATATATGAAGACTTTATGCCAACAGATGGAACAGATGTTAAGGTACAGTATTTTTTGTTTATATTTATAATTTATGCAGTGTTTGATATTGATTGAAA
>NC_051409.1:10156304-10156540 GCF_015228065.2 Penaeus monodon | reverse complement strand
CTTTCAGAGGACAAAGTTTTATTATCCTTATATTAGTTTTCATTATCAAAGCATAAGAAACAAACATCATTCTCAGTAAAACTGTGTAAGAAGAGGTTATAGTTCTCATAACAGATTTTTAATGCCCGGTTTATTGACAAATTTCATTTACATACCCGTATAAAAACAAATTTAATTTCCTATACACATTTAAATTACCAATGCAGTGAGGCAAATGTCATTTTCCGTACACATGC
>NC_051409.1:10155355-10155891 GCF_015228065.2 Penaeus monodon | reverse complement strand
GGCAAAAATGGGTTTAGGGCAAATATTTCTTTTAACCATATATAAAGGCACTTTTCATTTTTACCACCAAAGTAGAAAGGCAAATTTCAGATTTCAGATTAATTACCTATGCATATAGACAAAATTCAATTTCAACAACTATGTTTATTCATCCTCAGGTATACACAGTTGGACCAGATTATGCACATGCAGAGGCAAGAAAATCTCCAGCATTGGATGGTAAAGTGGAGAGAGACAGCGAGGGAAAGGAAGTGCGATACCCTGTAATATTATCCAATGCAGAGAAGTTGATTGCGAGAAAAGTGTGCCTTGCATTCAAGCAAACTGTCTGTGGATTTGATCTGTTGAGGTATGTGGTTTTGAAGATTAGTTAAAGTTGTTTTTTTGTCTTAAGATATTAGTATGCTTCCTGAGTTATGATTGTTTTCATATGATTTAGCACTAGCTTTACCTATTGCCAGTAGGTTTCTCCTTTTATCATGGTATGAAATTACAAGTACTTAGTGTGAAAAAGGGAGCAGCTGTGCGTAAGCCTC
>NC_051409.1:10153726-10154005 GCF_015228065.2 Penaeus monodon | reverse complement strand
ATGACCAATTATACTAACTCTCCTCCCATTTTCTCTATTTTTTGTGCAGAGCAAATGGCAAATCATACGTTTGTGATGTGAATGGGTTCAGCTTTGTCAAGAATTCTAGCAAGTATTATGATGATTGTGCCAAGATCCTTGGTAACATGGTACTCAGGGAGTTGGCACCAACATTCCACATACCTTGGGCCATTCCCTTCCAGCTAGATGATCCACCAATAGTGCCAACAACCTTTGGGAAGATGTAAGTCTTTTTTTGTGTTATGGTTCTATGTTAAA
>NC_051409.1:10153305-10153592 GCF_015228065.2 Penaeus monodon | reverse complement strand
GTCAAGGTTAGAGGTCTTGGCTTTTCATTGGAAACATGATTTTATATACTATTTACATAAGTATGTGAAGATTGATTATAAATTAATTCTCTCCAATCCCAGGATGGAGCTCAGGTGTGTGGTGGCTGTGATCAGACATGGTGACAGAACGCCAAAACAGAAGATGAAAATGGAAGTGAGACACCCAAAGTAAGTGTGTGGATGTCATGCTGTTTTCTGCTCTCTTATGGGTAACATTATTTTTATAGCTTTTTATTGATTAAATTGCTTGTTTTTAGATATAGATG
>NC_051409.1:10151398-10153186 GCF_015228065.2 Penaeus monodon | reverse complement strand
GCACAGGTTTAACTATAGATAGAAATATAAGCATGGATATTTGCTTATTAGTTTAGAAGTTGCAAAGTCTAGGTTTACAGTCCCTGTGTTTTGTTCTTATATTTAGATTTCCTTCTAAATGCAGGTTTTTCGAACTCTTCGCCAAGTATGATGGCTACAAAGATGGACACATCAAGTTAAAGAAGCCCAAGCAGCTACAAGAAGTATTGGACATTGCTAGAGCTTTGCTAGCGGAGATCGAGCAGAACCGAGCAGACCCAGAGACGGAAGAGAAGAAGGGGAAGCTGGAGCAGTTGAAGAGTGTCTTGGAAATGTGAGTCTGTCCTGATTCTCATAAGCATGGCCTGACTTCAGCACAGTCCAGTTGATTTGACGTAGCATGTAGCATCTGTTATTGCCTGGTAATGCTGTACATTTACATGCTGTGTGTTAAAGATGCCAGTTGATTGTATCCTGTTTTTGTAAATGTTTTATTTGTTTGTTTTTTAAGTCTGAACTCAGATTTGATAACAGCAAATTGTGTAATGTTTGTGATTGTTTGTATTTTGAGTAATGCTTTCAAAGTAGACAAGTTTGTATTCTGTGTCACTTGCTGTTTGGAAAGACAAAGCACCCTGAAGTTGTACTCAGCTTGCTAGGTTGTGTGTGCTAGCAAGTTTTGTGAGTTTTTGCATGCACATCAATTAGGAGCTTATACTAGAAGCTTTAACAGAAAGTGTTCACTGTAATCTCTCATTGTATGTTTTGAAATTGATTTAGTTACTGTGAACTAAATTATGGAAGTCCTCATAGTGAAGTAATGTTTAGAATTCTGCACAAACCATAAAACTGCTAATGTGCAGAAATACATTTCATATGTAATTAAAAGCTTTTTAAAAATTGGCATTATGCAATTTTGTAAACAATAATGACACATATTAACTGTAAGTGAATGCTGACAATAGAATGTCTTCTAGTTCAATTTTTTGCATGTCTTTTATGTTGTATTCGTCATAACTTATTGATTAGTGTAAATGATTCGTCCCCTTTCTATATGTTGTTGTATGTGTAGTGTTGTCAAGGCATTGCAAAAATTGTCTTTTGTTAAAATCGCCACAAAGTCTTCTGATGGTTCACATGTATTTATTAGATTCTTTTATTTTTCACATGCATAATTACTCTCATTGAAGTTCACTGAAAAAGACAGCACTAAGTTGAAATAATGCTTGAGAGTTTTGGCCTCTAGTTATGAGACAGATTGCAATGTCCATCTTTATGCATAACAAAGTGATACAGAATGTAAATTCAGAAATTTCCCTGTACTTACAGATCAGACATTTTATTTATTTTTCAGCATTTTTACATTTTGTTTATGTGTAAGACCGATTTTTTAACACAAGACAACACAATTGCATTTACTCTTTGATACACAATTGATGATTTAATTCTTTTAGGGTAATGATTATATCAACAGGTGCATAAGTACAGGTAGTTTACAAGCTATTATTCTCTCATCTAAATTGTCATAGGTTTACTAGTTATTGCAGACAAAAAAATCAAAACCAAGTATTTACCATCACTGGCTTGATGATTAAAATATGTTGAGAGAAATCCAATTTTCTCTTCTTAAATGTGAAGAAGTTTTAACAAATGCTTTGGCGTTACTTCAACTTTTGACATTTGTGTACACTGAATTAGATTTATATATGTATGCAGTACCTATATACACTGGTGTGTCCATGCTTACATGTATGAAAGTCTTTGTCCAGAGAAATACAATGATGCACATGATCAAATAGTCTCACAGGA
>NC_051409.1:10150235-10150711 GCF_015228065.2 Penaeus monodon | reverse complement strand
CAATTACATATCATAAATTATTTTGATTCACTCATCTTGAAATTTGTAACAACTACACATATATAAGTCATCATGCAGATGCAGATATATTTAGCACCCATGCATAAACAATTATTTGTTTGACAAATTTGCCATTTGCACAATATCACCAAGTAATTCTTTGGAATCATATCGCATAAAAATCACATCAACTGGCAACACAGTGCAGTCACCATGCTATAAGATTAAGGACAATTATTGAGAAACTGCCTCTCATGGTGTGTCTCGATGAAATAAGACATTCTCCGATACCTGTGTATATATTACATATCTGTTCATTCATCTGTCATTGTTACAAAATCATTTGTCATTGTAAACTGTCATTGCAGTAAAATATGATTTGTTTAGCTCTAATGTACTGTTGTTTTGGCTTACTCATTTGCTTGGCAGCTTTGTGATGCTTCATGTTCATAATCTCACCAACAGTCATTCTCTGA
>NC_051409.1:10149940-10150166 GCF_015228065.2 Penaeus monodon | reverse complement strand
TTTTTCTTGCATCTTGCTGATTAAATTTGTATATGTATTATATTTTTATGCATTCTAATTATTGATTTTTTTTACCTGTGTAATGATTATTTTGTACATCAAATGTATTATAATATGTAAATTAAAAAACCTGTCTTTATATTTTATTTTCCTCCTCATCTGAAAGTTCTGCACAGTCATTCATGTTTCATCCAAGGTCAAGTCACATTTTATATGAATTGCTGCT
>NC_051409.1:10149451-10149913 GCF_015228065.2 Penaeus monodon | reverse complement strand
AGGTTTGGATCTTTATGAAGTGTTTCTGTTCCTAAAAGAGAGTCTTGGTATTTAGGTTAGATACCCAAAAGGTAGAGTTGTCTAAAGATACAGGGATAAAGCAGAAGGGAAGGAAACAAATAAAGGCATTTCCGTGTTTCTTGGTTAGTGTGGAGTTCATTCATTATTTCCTCATCTTCATTCTTCTTTTTTTTCCGGTTGATAATTGATAATTTTCTTTCCTTATACCAAATCTTTCAATCATACTGTCAGTCAAATTGCATTTTTATTTATATTGACTGAAACTCCTGTCTAACATGTCGCTGGCAAATGAGATTGAAATTACTCATCTCAGTAAAGAAAAGGTGAATATGCAATAGTGGAATATCTCGTTCTGGTTGCAACTTCTATATCGATATTGGATCAAATATAGATATATTTTTCTTTGGAGTCATCATAGCTCTGTTTCATTTGTAATATCTC
>NC_051409.1:10148777-10149431 GCF_015228065.2 Penaeus monodon | reverse complement strand
ATTCTTGCCTGTTGTACAAGATTTATAGATGGATTGTGTCTTTTTTATATTTTTGAATGCAAATTTTTATCATCAGGAAGAAATGGAAACTGCATTTTCATACACATATAGTGGAACATTGACTTTATTTTACTTTTATTTACCAATTTTAGGTTTACCAGTGAGCTTTGGACCCCTGGTGTGATCCTAGATTATTGGTGGATGAGCCAGGATTAGTGATGTTCAATTTTCAATGTTTTCAATGTAATTTTCCCATGAGATATTGTCATATGATTTAACTCATCCCATGACTAAATTTAGAAATGTTTCAGTTTTGGTCATTCTCATTTATTCCCATAAATAACCATACAAGACGCACTACCATAGAGTGATGTACAGTGTGTGTTTTAAGGCCAGCGTTTGTTGGTGGCAGAGGTTGAAAAACAAACACTGACAGGGATTTTTAAAAGTAAGATTCAAATCAGAATGATTAACTATGTTGATTTTTGTACATGTAAATTACAGTACAAAAATATATCGAATAAATTTTTTCTCTGATACGATTTAACCTTTTATAGTACTGAATTTGATGACCCAACAATTCATCATAGACCACTTTTAACTTACAAATGGTTGTGGATTATTTTAAATGCGAAACATATAATAGGGAATATA
>NC_051409.1:10148229-10148713 GCF_015228065.2 Penaeus monodon | reverse complement strand
TTTTTTGAGTGGAAAAAAATCCTCATGGTTATGTGCCATGTATGTCATATTTTGTCTTTTCATAGTTTGGTAGTTTCTGGGATCTATTTAATATTTTAATGGAGTGGATTTTCGGGTCGTGGATATTGGGCTTGTGTGGCAAGCTTTATAATACTTTTTTCTGCTCTGATGCTTGCTTTTCTAACATTATACAGCATGATGTATAAAACAAATAATAAGAAGTCTGTAAGTGAAAGAAATTTTATGTTGCTTTCTTAGACTTACAGTACTTTTTGTTATCTCAAGCAATTTAAATTTTTTTTTTTTCTCAAAAGAACATAACTATATTGGACAACTCGAGTACTGTTTCTTCATTTATCTGGAAGCCATACAGTCATGAAAGTCCCATTACATTTAGGGGCATGTAAAGTTACATTCTGGGCAATTTAGAAATCATGATAAACTAATGGTTAGGTAACATCACTTGTAAGGAGCATCCTATATA
>NC_051409.1:10147407-10147650 GCF_015228065.2 Penaeus monodon | reverse complement strand
ATAATAATTCTCTTAATCTTCACATACTGTCAGTCAAGTTGCATTTTTATTTATATTGACTGAAACTCCTGTCTAACATGTAGCTGGCAAATGAGATTGAAATTACTCATCTCAGTAAAGAAAAGGTGAATATGCAATAGTGGAATATCTCGTTCTGGTTGCAACTTCTATATCGATATTGGATCAAATATAGATATATTTTTCTTTGGGGTCATCATAGCTCTGTTTCATCTGTAATATCTC
>NC_051409.1:10146735-10147387 GCF_015228065.2 Penaeus monodon | reverse complement strand
ATTCTTGCTCGTTGTACAAGATTTATAGATGGATTGTGTGTCTTTTTTATATTTTTGAATGCAAATTTTTATTATCAGGAAGAAATGGAAACTGCATTTTCATACACGTATAGTGGAACATTGACTTTATTTTACTTTTATTTACCAATTTTAGGTTTACCAGTGAGTTTTGGACCCCTGGTGTGATCCTAGATTATTGGTGGATGAGCCAGGATTAGTGATGTTCAGTTTTCAATGTTTTCAATGTAATTTTCCCATGAGATATTGTCATATGATTTAACTCATCCCATGACTAAATTTAGAAATGTTTCAGTGTTGGTCATTCTCATTTATTCCCATAAATAAACCATACAAGACGCACTACCATAGAGTGATGTACAGTGTGTGTTTTAAGGCCAGCGTTTGTTGGTGGCAGAGGTTGAAAAACAAACACTGACAGGGATTTTTAAAAGTCAGATTCAAATCAGAATGATTAACTATGTTGATTTTTGTACATGTAAATTACAGTACAAAAATATATCGAATAAATTATTTCTCTGATACGATTTAACCTTTTATAGTACTGAATTTGATGACCCAACAATTCATCATAGACCACTTTTAACTTACAAATGGTTGTGGATTATTTTATATGCGAAACATATAATAGGGA
>NC_051409.1:10146235-10146715 GCF_015228065.2 Penaeus monodon | reverse complement strand
TTTAGTGGAAAAAACTCCTCATGGTTATGTGCCATGAAAGTCATATTTTCTTTTCATAGTTTGGTAGTTTCTGGGATCTATTTGATCAATATTTTAATGGATTGGATTTTTGGGTCGTGGATATTGGGCTTGTGTGGCAAGCTTTATAATACTTTTTTCTGCTCTGATGCTTGCTTTTCTAACATTATACAGCATGATGTATAAAAAAAATAATAAGAAGTCTGTAAGTGAAAGTAATTTTATGTTGCTTTCTTAGACTTACAGTACTTTTTGTTATCTCAAGCAATATCTATATTTTTTTTCTCAAAAAGACATAACTATATTGGACAACTTAAGTACTGTTTCTTCATTTATCTGGAAGCCATACAGTCATGAAAGTCCCATTACATTTAGGGGCATGTAAATTTACATTCTGGGCAATCTAGAACTTATGATAAACTAATGGTTAGGTAACATCACTTGTAAGGAGCATCCTATATA
>NC_051409.1:10144118-10146069 GCF_015228065.2 Penaeus monodon | reverse complement strand
CACCAATTAGAAGTGCATCAGTTTATGGTAATTCTTGCAAAGATGAGATGTTGCCTGAAAGTTATATTTTCTTCTTATTCAGTCTTTGACAATACAAGAGAATATTATTTTTATTAACTTGAAAATGTTGCTGCACTTCTCTTTAGTATGCCTTTTGTTACGAAAAGGATAATCCAGATGTGTTGATATTTAAATGAAGCTAAGGGAAACTGTCATTCTGAGTATTTATTTTGAAAAGTCTACTTTATGTATTGAGATATATGGTTAGGATTATTGAGTGTTCAACCTCTAAAGACAGAGTCTCCTCAATTAAGTATATTGGTGAAATGTGCCTTAAAGTCAAGTTGCCTTGGTGCTGTTTTTTTACACCTGGTGACCATTTCCTGCCTCACTTTTTGTGTGAATGTGTCATAGTGAATGGGAATTAGTATGTCTGTTACTGTTTAGTATCCCTTCAGCCTCAAGACCATAGAGGGCTATTCTCTGTCCTATCCCTATACCTCTTCAAATCCAACTGGGCCTTCCTTTGTATGTCTGGATAGCGTATCCACTTACCCAATTGTTCCTCTTTCCTACATCCAAAACATGAGAGACTACACCCAACATCCTATCCTGTCAGTGCCATTAAACTTCTTACAACTTTATTCTGCTGTTCTGTACACTTTTATATATACATATAAATACATGACTTACTCTCTGTATGAATTATATTTCCACCCAGGGATAACTTTCCACAAGGGACAACTTTTTCAACCTTGATGTTCTGCAGGCTATTTGATGCACCAGCATGGGACATTTCTTCTGGTGCGTAAGGTTGATCTCTTTAACAATCAAAGATCAAAATTTGACGGGATAAGGTATGCTGAGGAATAAAAAATTATATATATTTTTTGGGGGGGCAAGAAAATGGAATAATGATAGTGGTAACTAGAATAGAAAGGATTTTTTTTTGTATATATGAATACTGAACATAGGGATTTTGTTATATGTATGCATCCATTTAATGGTTGATTTTTACACGGGAGTATGTAGTGTACCTTGGATCATATGATCACTTCTCCTTTTGGTTTACACTTCTATTTTAACCTTGTAGTTGATATAAACCACTTAAAGAACCACAGAAACCATTTGTCCACAGTATATTCTCTTTATTTTCTTTTTATTTGTAATGCAATACACACAAGCTCATTTGCATTAACCCATACTATGAATGGAACAGCACAGATCTGTACAGGATAGGGCACAATCACTCTTGTATATTTTTGTAAAAGAAAAAGAAAGTTTAGTATTGCACCCTTGCTAGTGTATGTATGCATGTATGTAAAGCCTTACCTGCATAATAGTATTGATAGAATAGAATACCACCTGTAGAGCTGGAAAGTTACTGTGCACTTCTTCTTTACTGTTTGTCCAATAGATTATGTTATATTTATACATCAGGTTTATTATACTTTAAAGTGTTTTATGTAACATATTTTAAAAGAGAAAAGGAAAGTTATTAGTTTTTAGTGGGATAGCAATACAGCAGGGTTGTTTGATTGATTTGTTTCAGTTTTCTTTAGAAATATCAGTTTTAGAAATGTAAATGTTCACCACCTAGGATGCCAAGCAAATTGATAGGATGCAAAATATCCCTTTAAACTGATAGGTTTGTCAACGAAGTGATAAAAATTGTATAATTAACATCGCATAGAAAGGAAGACATAAAGATAGAGAAATAAGTTGTAGATAACATGTATTTTAATAGGCCTTTTGTATTAAACAGGGAATTAACTTTTTATATTTATCATATTTGTGTATATTTAGTGGTACACATTACCTAATGGAATAATAATTATAATTAGTGTAGTGTATGGTAATCAAAATCAGGAGATTTGTTTCTTGGGAGATCTTAGGTCAGATTAAGTAGATTATACACATGAAGTTTGTATTTAGAGTGGGATCCAAGGTG
>NC_051409.1:10143915-10144080 GCF_015228065.2 Penaeus monodon | reverse complement strand
AGAATGATGAGAATAAGAAAATGCATGATTAATGGAGTATACCACACTGCAAACTTTGTCTCTACTATTCAGGTTAGGGAGCTAATCTCCACTTTTCTCTTAATCTCAGTATCTAAGCATATGGGTAGGGTAAAATGTACTGAAATATGCTATTTAGTTTTCCCC
>NC_051409.1:10143268-10143817 GCF_015228065.2 Penaeus monodon | reverse complement strand
AAAGGAAAATTAGCTGAGAGAATCCTTTTGTTCTATTTTTTCTTTTTCTTAAAACCTCATATTGATCAGGTAATCCTTTTGATGCCTGAGTTAACATGTGTCATCTTTCTTCAACAGTTTTCTAGAGGATCTCAAGTTTCAAGAGGAACAGCTTGGCTCTATTACGTAAGTCTGTTGCTCGAATCTACTCAAACCTTTTTGCCCATTCATAGGACGGATTCTCTCATTTACGCAGGTGGAACCAGTCTTTGCCTAGATTCTGTTGTCTTTTTATAATAGCATTTCTTTTTTCATGTTCATTATTTGCTTTGGTAGGCAATTGTCCATTCAGAGTTTGGAATCATGTGAGTGACTATGACTTGACTTTTTCTGATGAAGATTGTGCTGTGTTGAAGGGGAGTAATGGTGTTTTTGGCTGTTCTCATAGGTTGTTATTTAGATGTTTTTATGTGATTGATAATTGGATATCATGAGAATAATGTGGGGGATTCTGTAAACTTTCATTTTTTCTGTTTCATTTTTTCTCCATCTCTCTTTTATTTTTGCTTA
>NC_051409.1:10142767-10143172 GCF_015228065.2 Penaeus monodon | reverse complement strand
GTGCCTTTGCCTCTGCCGCACCCTCTCTCTATTTCTCTCTTTTTTGTCCTTTCTCCTTCAGTTTTGAGTTATCCCTTCTCTCCATTGTTCATGTTAGCAGTGTTAGACTTTAGCTGAAATTTGGTTAGCCTTTTTACAATGTGCCTGAATTTCTTACAATATTAAGGCTTGTTTTAGGAAAGAATCTTGGGAGCTGGATTGTTTACAGTTGTTTTTTGCAGTTTGGAGCTGAAATGTTGATTGTGTTAAATGGTAAGTGCAAAGATCACCAGGAGCATAATCTGATGAGGAAAAAGAAGACAAAAGATTTAAGAAAATAAATATATTGTGAGATCAGCAGATTCATAAAGGAGTTTTGTTTGGGATATTGGCAGAAATATGAAACAGTTTTGCAAAAGAATATTG
>NC_051409.1:10142116-10142667 GCF_015228065.2 Penaeus monodon | reverse complement strand
AAGTTTTAAGCCCCCGGTCAGTTTGTAGCCATAATATTCAGCTATTCAGTCATTCTCATCCCAGTGTAAGAAAATTTCATTGGTATTTCTTATGATATGAAAGGTAATGAGTTCAAAATGGAATCAAGACAAAAGATGTTGAGCAGAATTTGATTAATGTCAAATGGAAACCAATGATAATGTAATTCAGAAACAGGGGGGCAAGGCTTAAGTGGTCCTACTATAGTAACTCATTCTAGGATATGGTCAACCAGTCCCCCAAGAAAAAATAAAAAAGCAAAAAGATAAATTACAACAATAAGTTCTAAACTATGAGAACCAAGCATGAGTCCCTGTTGTTCTCAGGTCACATTCTGACTGTGGGCTGGTACCTGTGGAGCTGCGCAGACCCTATCCAATCTTACGGTAAAATATAAAAGGGAAAGAAAAATAAAGACAAAGACCGTCTCATCTGTGCTTTCTTGTAACTGGCTTTGACTCTCCCTCTCAAAACTGCTCTGATGCTGGTCTTCTTGTATTAGGATGTGCATCTTGTAACCTTTAATATTGAT
>NC_051409.1:10141096-10141221 GCF_015228065.2 Penaeus monodon | reverse complement strand
CTTTTTATCTTATTTCCCAGTATCCTGGTTCCAGATTATCTGACATATGGTAATAATTTATTCATATTTCTCTCATCACATGTTACCTCTTTTATCTCTAAGGATCTGGTGGACCTTACATTTGC
>NC_051409.1:10140011-10140381 GCF_015228065.2 Penaeus monodon | reverse complement strand
GGGTCATGAGCAGGATTTAAGAAGGGGGTGCACCGGTAAGGAAAGTCTGTTATGAGCTCCCAGAGCTTTCAGAGAGAGGGCTCATTCCTTTGCACGTTGCATGAGTGAATTGTTTGTCTTTGTGTTTTTACCAAAGGGTTATATAGTTACTGAAGTCCCATTCAGCATTATAGCAGTTATAATGCTTTACATATACAGTGGCATAGCTACTGTATTTTAAAATATTTGTGCCTTTTTCCCATTCTTTTTGCCATCATAAGGGAAATGCATGAATGATGCACATTGCATCTATGATATATGCACAGATTGAGAATAGCATGCACTGGCCCTTACACCATCTGATTTTCATTTTATAGTACAGTTGTTTAAG
>NC_051409.1:10137158-10139977 GCF_015228065.2 Penaeus monodon | reverse complement strand
TCCCTTTTATGGTTTATGTCTGGTTTCCTTGCAGTAATTAGATTATTAATATTTTTTTAGAAGACTTAGCTTTCATCATTTACAGAATTTACCTGAAGAAATTCCCGTTACTTTTATATTTAAGATAATGTAAGTTGTATAAAAGGTTTTACAAAGCTGGAGATTTAAAATGTTGATTAGTGTGGCTAGGATACTTTAGTTATTACACTGTGTGTATTCCATTGCCTGCTGAAGTTGTTATTTTCTAAAAAAAAGTTCTATTCATGAATATTAAATGATAACTATCACTCTTTGTTGACTTCATAATTATTGGTAGTTTCTTAGTGTTGTGTGGAGGAATTTAAAATAAACTTTCCATTTGCATAAAACTTGCTGATTATTTAAAGAAATTAGAAACTACAAATGCTTGTGTTATTAAGCTTACATTTTTAAAAACTGCCCTATTAAAAAAATTAACAGGTGAATAAGAATTTAAAAATAATTCAACCAACCTGCCAAAATTAAATCAACCTTTCTCCTTCAGGTCTCTGTCTGACAGTGCTGCCTCTTGCCACTGCTCTGCTGAGTCCCTGGTCCGACCCAGGTCTGTGGAGACGGATAATGGCCTTAACATTGAGAGTACTTACAAAACTGATAAAGGTAATTGTAATCTCTTCATTTTTTATGATCTAATATTAAATGGGCTGACTTTGTTTGATGACAGCTGGATGATATCTCAGTTTTTCATTATAGAGCATATCATAATATTTAGTGAGTTCATAAAGCATTTGAATTGCACCTTTATATGGCAATACCCATTTGCTAGAGTTAAGGATGGCCATAAAGCACTAATCAAGATGCATGTCAGCAATTTTAATAAGGTTTTGATAAAGTTTGTGTGTATTTGTGTTGAAAATTGGAAATTGTCAGTTTTAAGAATTATACCATGATCTTTATGTGTATTGTATATGGAATTTCATTATTGTGAACATGATTAAAGAAAAAAAAATCCAAAAAGACAATATGTGTGTGTGTGTATCTGCAGTTCCATATTATTATTTTTTGTCTTTGTGGTACAAGGATGTTTTCCAACTTTTTCCCATTTTGCTGTGTTTGATGATCCTACTTCTTCCTCCTTTTCCATTTTCACCTTTCTTCTTCTGTGCAGATGTCAGCAATAAGCTTTTCTCTACTAAATGGAGATGGAAGCCTAGTAATAGATGTCTCTGTGGCCCCTTATTCATATTCCTGTGGGAAGTATTTGGCTTATCTGAATTTTTCAACTTTGGATACTTTGTGTTTTTAGTGTAGTCTAATAGTTTCATTTCTTATTTTGGTACAAGTTTAGTATAATGAGTGTTTTCATGGTTTAATGCCTTTGTTTTCAAGTGTATGAGTTTTGCATTAATTCATTAATGAAAAGTTCACCTTAACATTGTTGGAGGTTCCAGTGTAGTAAAGGAAGGGAAAGTATCAGATTCCATGACTGCATTCATGCTTTATTGAGGCTCTGTCGCTTTTTATTTATGGTCTGTTCTTTTTAATTTGGAATATTCCAAACTATTGCTTAACCTTATTGTAATAGTGCTGTACAAATTTTTTTTTTTTATCACAAACAAGGTTATCAATTCAGTGAACACAAATATCTCCATTAACCTTGACAATATGGTTCCTCAAAGTAAGAATCTCAAAATTTATAACAGAGTCAGAGGGAGTTGCTGGTCCAACATTTCAAAAGGAGGACACAGAACTGAGAGATTTTTATGAGAAGTCACAATATCAGTATTCTGATTTATGGTGGTAGGTTACCCATGACTAATCTGTTCTAAAAGGCACTGACAGGTTTAGACCACAGGCTTACTGCTGCAGTGCCGATGTGCATCATTGTTTTGGAAGGGTTAAGGACTTTTGGACAGATGCAAGTATAGCATTATATGACTTTTTACCAGTTTATGAATGATTGGAGACTGCCTTTTATCATTATTGTTATATGGAGGTAGAAAACTCATTGTTTGTTGTTACCTCGATTAAATTGTCTTTTTTTTTCAAACTGTGTGTTCTATGCAGCTTATCTTTTTCTATTTTTGGTAATGGAATTGATATTCAAAACTGCTGAGGGTATTAGAATTGCCAAAAGTTTTCTAGGAAATAGGTTTCTTCTGTGCAAACAATTTGAGATTTTTAGATGTTATCTTTGTGTTGGAAGGAAATACGAGAAAAATACAAAATCCCATCCCCACGTGGTTGCACTAATAACTTGTTTTTTTATGATTTAATTGTTTTATTTCTGCTAATTTTGATAATATATTGCAAGTCAAGTAAGAATGAACTCTGTTAACATTTTCATATATGTTATTCATATGTGTAAGGATATAGAGCTGTTGATACGAAAGAATTTAATGCTAGTCCCACATTTCTTGGCAGCTCTTATTTATAAGGATAGCTGCATGGACAAATTGATGATAATTCCATCCATATTTTGAATATAATAGTTTGCAACACAGTTAATGTGACTAATCCTTGGACAAATAATTGTATTTTGAGGTTATTGACAAAACAATGTCTGTAATTGCTCAGCATTTTATCATTCTTATACACACACACAGCATGAAGACTGTGAGTGGCAGATCCAAGTGGTGCTTGTAATTGTGTTTTTCACGCTAACTAACCGCCTCTGTGTTCCTTACCTTTCATGTCTTCCCAATGACTACAGGCAGCTCCAGTCTTGACTCTGTCAGTGATGAAGGTATGTGGGCTTTGTACGTTTATTTGTTCCCATTGTGTTGTTTTTTTGGGTTATCATTTGACTAATTCTGCATTTTCTCATACACACTCACGTG
>NC_051409.1:10136380-10136984 GCF_015228065.2 Penaeus monodon | reverse complement strand
TACGCTTAGTATTGTTTTCCTTTCCTTTTATATAGAAAATATTATTTTTTTCTCTGATTCTGTTACAGATTTCCTTTTACATTCTCATAACACTATCTTCTGGTTTATATGCTGTATTATACACACTTCATTAGATATAACATAGGGTAGTAAAGCAAATATGAGAATAATTATGAGAAGGAGTTGTGTGGACAGGAGAAAATATTCAGAGCTGCTTGAAATTTAAAAAATCAGATATTTGCATATACATATCAAAAGAGATTAAATTCAAAGGTAGTGTTCTTAACCCTCATAACCCAATGAAGCATTTTACCAGGAGGAGTCACAAGTATGGTTTTGCTTTTGCTTTAAAAGTGCACAAAGCTGATAGCAAGTCCTCAAACTGAAACAGCCTGCCAGGTAGTCAAGGTTTTCATAACACATGCAGAACAGGAGGGGAGATCAGAAAGTAATGACTAAGTGAAAACATATTTTTAAACAGAAAAGAGGAAAGATCAAAACTGTACCATATATTCCATATGTACAATGCTTCATCCTCTTCACCAGGTCTTGGATGTGGTGTAATTGAGCAATCCCACTCTTGATCTTAGGGAACATCTAAAAG
>NC_051409.1:10134648-10135901 GCF_015228065.2 Penaeus monodon | reverse complement strand
GGCCCCTTACTAGCTACAGCCTCAAGCCAGCTCATGGGCAGGTAGCCTTACAGGTCCAGGAAGAATTCCAGTATTTTTATTTTTCAAATCTGGAATACCTTGAAAAACAAAATTTTCAAAAAGAAATCCTGGAAAATTCATGAAATGTACATTAGGTGACTAAATTTTTTTAACACCTTTTTCGTGAAAAGCATCTGGCACCAGAGATTTGATTAGTTTGATTTATCACAGACTTATGTTGACCATTATATTCACTGTTGCTCTAGTTTTACCTTCTATTTCCATAGTTCATTGCTTGAAGACAAGTACTGATAAGAGTTTATTGCAGAATTGCTTGAAAATAAGAATAAAGTTTATGAAAATGACTATGGGAAATGTACCTTATAAAATTTGTGTCATATTTTGTTTAAAATACATAATTAAAAAATATTTTTTTGGACTTGGAAAAGTCCTGGAAAAGTCTTTGAATTTCAGATTCAAATAGGGAGAAGGGCCCTGTATATCTAGTGTGCTATAATGAATTTTACATTATGATGAGATGGTAATTTTTTTTTGAGGAATTGAACCATCATGAAACCTACCACATACTTGTTGAATCCTTAAAATATATTTTGATTCGTCAAAAAATTGCATCAAAATTTAAGGCTGGTTCACTGAACCCCTACAGTTTGACTGAACCAAGGTTTAAGACACTGCTCTAGGGCATTCAATGGGACTGAGATGCCATATATTTATTTTGTTTTTTATTATTGTGATGATGATAGTATGATATGACAAGAATGATTTGGGATATAGTATAGTTAATGTCATTTTGTACTACCTAGAAAAACGTTCAGAAGGTAGTATTCCATTAGGTGAACCCTTACTAAATTAAAATGCCAGCATGTAAATGCAAATGTAGACATGATAGACAAATTTGAGAAAGCTGAAGGAAATTTATCCCCATCATCCCCTTGTGTACAGAGAGCCTGCGTCGGCATCGTCCCCAGCATCCCAGGCCATCTCAGCTCCTATCTCAGCTTTCTAACAAGTCTGCAAAAGAAAGCTGCAGCTATTGTGACACCTGCAGTCCCCGTCTTCTCCACTGCTGTTATATCAGGGTCTACTTCCTCTCCTGACCTTCGAGATAATTTCACAGGTCTCTCCTTTTCATCCAGTAAGTGTGAAATATTTTTTGTTTTTCCTAGGTTTACTATAGATAAATTGATTGCAGTTATACTCTTTCAATTCTTAAAAGAATTAGTGTTGTTTTC
>NC_051409.1:10134211-10134523 GCF_015228065.2 Penaeus monodon | reverse complement strand
AAATATATGGTACAACATACAACTTAGGCATAATCATAAGTCACCTGAATTAATTTAATTTTCTTTTAAATTCTCTCTAATGAAGAAGCTATGCAAATATAAGGATATGAAAATCTAACTTCAAAAACATCGTCTGAGATATATTCTTGATTAGATTTGCCCAGTGTAACATGTGCAGATTTTTATTTGAGTAGGGTTTCTTTTATTATAGAGTTTACTTTTATATTCATATTTTTTGGTTTTAGTTTCAGTAGTTTTATTTTGTATTTCCCTTTTTCACTTAGTAGTGATTTTTTTTTCTTAATGTTTCAT
>NC_051409.1:10133763-10133956 GCF_015228065.2 Penaeus monodon | reverse complement strand
GACACATTTTTTTTCTGTCCCTTGTTCAATGTAGTTGATACAGAATAGCATGCCTGTGTAGTTGGCTCAGTAAATTTACTGAAAACATTTCAAAATTTGGAAGCAGATCTGTTAATGATAGAAAGGGGACCTGTGTGCTTGTTTTATGACATTTGTGATGAATATTTTTGCTTTATAGACTGCATAAATGAAT
>NC_051409.1:10133225-10133420 GCF_015228065.2 Penaeus monodon | reverse complement strand
CTTGGAACCAAACAGGTTTATTAGACCTTTGCGTGCACAACTGCTAGATTCAAATTACTGTCCCAAACCATTGAAGCTGTTATACCTCGGAACAGTAGAGCTGTGAATGTTGGATCTACTCTTTGAATCCAGGTCCTTCGCTCCCTGTAATGTTCTAAAATATGGGCATGAAGCTTACTTGATTGGCAACTCTCC
>NC_051409.1:10129218-10129471 GCF_015228065.2 Penaeus monodon | reverse complement strand
AAGGAGATTTCCAATCAAGTAAGCTTATCCCATATTTTAGAACATTACGGGAGCGAAGGGCCCTGATTCAAAGAGTAGACCAACATTCACAGCTCTACTGTTCCGAGGGATAACGCTTTAATGGTTTTGGGACAGTAATTTAATCTAGCGTTGCACGCAAGGTCTAAAAAAACCTGTTTGGTTCCAACTAGTACTACTACTCTCGCCCCAAATCCCTTTTACCCAAATTCCCAAATCCAATCCCACTCCACCC
>NC_051409.1:10128789-10128959 GCF_015228065.2 Penaeus monodon | reverse complement strand
AATTCTTTATGCAGTCTATAAAACAAAAAAATTCTCACAAAAGTCATAAAAAAAGCCACGGGCCCCTTTCTATCATTAACAGATCGCTTTCAAAATTTTTAAATGTTTTCATAAATTTACTGGGGCCAAATACACACTGCTATTCTGTATCAAATACATTGCAAGGGCGA
>NC_051409.1:10128131-10128300 GCF_015228065.2 Penaeus monodon | reverse complement strand
CTGCACATTTACACTGGGGAAAACTTCAAAAATATTCTCAGAATGTTTAGAAGTTAGTTTTTTATATCCTTTATTTGCATAGCTTCTTCATTGGGGGAAATTTAAAAAAAAATTAAATTTAATTCAGGTGACTTATGATTATCCTAAGTTTTATGTTTACCCTATATTT
>NC_051409.1:10126717-10128009 GCF_015228065.2 Penaeus monodon | reverse complement strand
GAAAACAACACTAATTCTTTTAAGAATTGAAAGAGTATAACTGCAATCAATTTATCTATAGTAAACCTAGGAAAAACAAAAAATTTCACACTTACTGGATGAAAAGGAGAGACCTGTGAAATTATCTCGAAGGTCAGGAGAGGAAGTAGACCCTGATATAACAGCAGTGGAGAAGACAGGGACTGCAGGTGTCACAATAGCTGCAGCTTTCTGTTGCAGACTTGTTAGAAAGCTGAGATAGGAGCTGAGATGGCCTGGGATGCTGTGACGATGCCGACGCAGGCTCTCTGTACACAAGGGGATGATGGGGATAAATTTCCTTCAGCTTTCTCAAATTTGTCTATCATGTCTACATTTGCATTTACATGCTGGCATTTTAATTTAGTAAGGGTTCACCTAATGGAATACTACCTTCTGAACGTTTTTCTAGGTAGTACAAAATGACATTAACTATACTATATCCCAAATCATTCTTGTCATATCATACTATCATCATCACAATAAAAAAAACAAAATAAATATATGGCATCTCAGTCCATTGAATGCCCTAGAGCAGTGATTCTTAAACCTTGGTTCAGTCAAACTGTATGGGTTCAGTGACCAGCCTTAAATTTTGATGCAAATTTTTTGATGAATCAAAATATATTTTAAGGATTCAACAAGTATGTGGTAGGTTTCATGATGGTTCAATTCCTCAAAAAAAATTACCATCTCATCATAATGTAAAATTCATTATAGCACACTAGATATACAGGGCCCTTCTCCCTATTTGAATCTGAAATTCAAAGACTTTTCCAGGACTTTTCCAAGTCCAAAAATATTTTCAATTATGTATTTTAAACAAAATATGACACAAATTTTATAAGGTACATTTCCCATAGTCATTTTTCATAACTTTATTCTTATTTTCAAGCAATTCTGCAATAAACTCTTATCAGTACTTGTCTTCAAGCAATGAACTATGGAAATAGAAGGTAAAACTAGAGCAACAGTGAATATAATGGTCAACATAAGTCTGTGATAAATCAACTAATCAATCTCTGGTGCCAGATGCTTTTCACGAAAAAGGTGTTAAAAAAATGTAGTCACCTAATGTACATTTCCATGAATTTTCCAGGATTTCTTTTTGAAAATTTTGTTTTTCAAGGTATTCCAGATTTGAAAAATAAAAATACTGGAATTCTTCCTGACCTGTAAGGCTACCTGCCCATGAGCTGGCTTGAGGCTGTAGCTAGTAAGGGGCCAGACAGATCATGTGGTGTACATGGAAAATGGGATTAAAAAGTAGGGTT
>NC_051409.1:10125723-10126350 GCF_015228065.2 Penaeus monodon | reverse complement strand
ATCATTTGCTTGACCTTGCCCTTGTAGCTTTTAGATGTTCCCTAAGATCAAGAGTGGGATTGCGCAATTACACCACATCCAAGACCTGGTGAAGAGGATGAAGCATTGTACATATGGAATATATGGTACAGTTTTGATCTTTCCTCTATTCTGTTTAAAAATATGTTTTCACTTAGTCATTCTTTCTGATCTCCCCTCCTGTTCTGCATGTGTTATGAAAACCTTGACTACCTGGCAGGCTGTTTCAGTTTGAGGGCTTGCTATCAGCTTTGTGCACTTTTAAGCAAAAGCAAAACCATACTTGTGACTCCTCCTGGTAAAATGCTTCATTGGGTTATGAGGGTTAAGAACCACTACCTTTGAATTTAATCTCTTTTGATATTTATATGCAATATCTGATTTCTTTAAATTTCAAGCAGCTCTGAATTATTTTCTCCTGTCCACACAACTCCTTATCATAATTATTCTCATATTTGCTTTACTACCCTATGTTATATCTAATGAAGTGTGTATAATACAGCATATAAACCAGAAGATAGTGTTATGAGAATGTAAAAGGAAATCTGTAACAGAATCAGAGAAAAAAATAATATTTTCTATATAAAAGGAAAGGACAATACTAGCGTA
>NC_051409.1:10123918-10125560 GCF_015228065.2 Penaeus monodon | reverse complement strand
AGAAAATGCAGAATTAGTCAAATGATAACCCAAAAACAACACAATGGGAACAAATAAACGTACAAAGCCACATACCTTCATCACTGACAGAGTCAAGACTGGAGCTGCCTGTAGTCATTGGGAAGACATGAAGGTAAGGACACAGAGGCGGTTAGTTAGCGTGAAAACACAATTACAAGCACCACTTGGATCTGCCACTCACAATCTTCATGCTGTTGTGTGTGTATAAGAATGATAAAATGCTGAGCAATTACAGACATTGTTTTGTCAATAACCCTCAAAATACAATTATTTGTCCAAGGATTAGTCACATTAACTGTGTTGCAAACTATTATATTCAAAATATGGATGGAATTATCATCAATTTGTCCATGCAGCTATCCTTATAAATAAGAGCTGCCAAGAAATGTGG
Source organism: Penaeus monodon (assembly GCF_015228065.2). Classification (NCBI taxonomy): domain Eukaryota; kingdom Metazoa; phylum Arthropoda; class Malacostraca; order Decapoda; family Penaeidae; genus Penaeus; species Penaeus monodon. The sequence continues at coordinate 10,125,148 of NC_051409.1, read as the reverse complement.
GACTAGCATTAAATTCTTTCGTATCAACAGCTCTGTATCCTTACACATATGAATAACATATATATGAAAAATGTTAACAGAGTTCATTCTTACTTGACTTGCAATATATTATCAAATTAGCAGAAATAAAACAATTAAATCATAAAAAACAGTTATTAGTGCAACCACGTGGGGATGGGATTTTGTATTTTTCTCGTATTTCCTTCCAACACAAAGATAACATCTAAAATCTCAAATTGTTTGCACAGAAGAAACCTATTTCCTAGAAAACTTTTGGCATTCTAATACCCTCAGCAGTTTTGAATATCAATTCCATACCAAAAATAGAAAAAGTATAAGCTGCATAGAACACACTTTGAAAAAAAAAGACAATTTAATCGAGGTAACAACAAACAATGAGTTTTCTACCTCCATATAACAATAATGATAAAAGGCAGTCTCCAATCATTCATAAACTGGTAAAAAGTCATATAATGCTATACTTGCATCTGTCCAAAAGTCCTTAACCCTTCCAAAACAATGATGCACATCGCACTGCAGCAGTAAGCCTGTGGTCTAAACCTGTCAGTGCCTTTTAGAACAGATTAGTCATGGGTAACCTACCACCATAATCAGAATACTGATATTGTGACTTCTCATAAAAATCTCTCAGTTCTGTGTCCTCCTTTTGAAATGTTGGACCAGCAACCTCCTCTGACTCTGTTATAAATTTTGAGATTCTTACTTTGAGGAACCATATTGTCAAGGTTAATGGAGATATTTGTGTTCACTGAATTGATAACCTTGTTTGTGATAAAAAAAAAAGTTTGTACAGCACTATTACAATAAGGTTAAGCAATAGTTTGGAATATTCCAAATTAAAAAGAACAGACCATAATAAAAGCGACAGAGCCTCAAAAGCATGAATGCAGTCATGGAATCTGATACTTTCCCTTCCTTTACTACACTGGAACCTCCAACAATTGTTAAGGTGAACTTTTCATTAATGAATTAATGCAAAACTCATACACTTGAAAACAAAGGCATTAAACCATGAAACACTCATTATACTAAACTTGTACCAAAATAAGAAATGAAACTATTAGACTACACTAAAACACAAAGTATCCAAAGTTTGAAAAATTCAGATAAGCCAATACTTCCCACAGGAATATGAATAAGGGGCCCACAAGACTCTATTACAGGTTTTCCACCCATTTGTAAGAAACTTTTGCTGACATCTGCACAGAA
>NC_051409.1:10122836-10123882 GCF_015228065.2 Penaeus monodon | reverse complement strand
TCCAAACAAAAAAATGGGAAAAAAGTTGGAAAACATCCTTTTACCACAAGAAAAAAAAATAAATAGGGAACTGCAGATACCACACACACATATTGTCTTTTTGGATTTTTTTTTCAATCATGCCCAAAATAATGAAATTCCTATACAATACACATAAGATCATGGTATAATTTTTTAAAACTGAAAATTTTCCCAATTTTCAACACAAATCCCAAAAACTTTATAAAAACCTTATTAAAATTGCTGACATGCTCTTGATTAGTGCTTTATGGCCACCCTTTAATCTAGCAAAGGGTTTTGCCTAAAAAGGTGCCATTCAAATGCTTTATGAACTCACTAAATATTAGTTTCTCTATAATAAAAAACGGGAAATATCATCCGCTGTCATAAAAACAAGTCCCCATTTAATATTAGATAAAAAAAATGAAGAGTTACAATTCCCTTTATCAGTTTTGTAAGTACCTCAATTTAAGGCCTTTACCCTCTCCACAGACCGGGGGTCGGCCCGGGGCCAGAAAGGGCGTGGCAAAGCAGCACTGTCAGACGAGACCTGAAAGGGGAAAGGTTGATTATTTTGGGAGGTTGGTTAAATTTTTTTTAATTCTTATTACCTGTTAAATTTTTTTTAAAGGGCAAATTTTTTAAAATGTAAAACTTAAAAACCAAGCATTTGTAGTTTTTAATTTCTTTAAAAAATCCAAGTTTTAGCAAATGGGAAAATTTTTTTTAAATTTCCCCCACACAACCTAAGAAACTACCAATAATTATGAAGTCAACAAAAAGTGATAGTTATCATTTAAAAATTTTATGAATAGAACTTTTTTTAGAAAATAAAAACTTCAGCAGGGAAAGGAAACCACAGTGTATAAAAAAGTATCCTGCCACACTAAACAAAAATTTTAAATCTCCACTTTGTAAAACCCTTTAACAAATTTCATTATCTTAAATATAAAAGTAACGGGAATTTCTTCAGGTAAATTCTGTAAATATGAAAGCAAGTCTTCTAAAAAAATATTTAAAAATCTAATTTCTGCAAGGAAAACCCG
>NC_051409.1:10122427-10122756 GCF_015228065.2 Penaeus monodon | reverse complement strand
TCAGAGGTTTTAAGGGCAGTGCATCTATTCTCAAAACTGTCATATATCTGATGCAATGTGCACTTCTGCATTTTTCCTTATGATGGCAAAAAAAATGGGAAAAAGGCACAAATTTTAAAATACGTAGCTTCCCCTGTATATGTAAGCATTATAACTGCTATAATGCTGAAAGGGACTTCAGTAACTTTTTAACCCTTTGGTAAAACACAAAGACAAACAATTCACTCATGCAACGTGCAAAGGAATGAGCCCTCTCTCTGAAAGCTCTGGGAGCTCATAACAGACTTTCCTTACCGGTGCACCCCTTCTTAAAATCCTGCTCATGACCC
>NC_051409.1:10121674-10121813 GCF_015228065.2 Penaeus monodon | reverse complement strand
TAAAATGTAACTACTTAAAACCATATATAATTCCCAAAAATGAAAGGTCCACCCGATCCTTAGAGAAAAAAGAGGAAACATTGATGAGAGAAATAGAAAAAATTATTACCCTATGTCAATAATCTGGCCAGGATACTGG
>NC_051409.1:10121476-10121642 GCF_015228065.2 Penaeus monodon | reverse complement strand
CATTGTAAAAGCTTAACAACATTCTAATACAATAATAATAACAAAAATTTTAAAAATAATATAAAATAAAAATAATAAAAATATAATAAAAAATAATAAATAATAACAACAAAATAACAAAAACAAAATAATAATAAAAACAAAAATATAAAAAAATAATAATGAA
>NC_051409.1:10119957-10120699 GCF_015228065.2 Penaeus monodon | reverse complement strand
ATCAATATTAAAGGTTACAAGATGCACATCCTAATACAAAAAGACCAGCATCAGAGCAGTTTTGAGAGGGAGAGTCAAAGCCAGTTACAAGAAAGCACAGATGAGACGGTCTTTGTCTTTATTTTTCTTTCCCTTTTATATTTTACCGTAAGATTGGATAGGGTCTGCGCAGCTCCACAGGTACCAGCCCACAGTCAGAATGTGACCTGAGAACGACAGGGACTCATGCTTGGTTCTCATAGTTTAGAACTTATTGTTGTAATTTATCTTTTTGCTTTTTTTATTTTTTCTTGGGGGACTGGTTGACCATATCCTAGAATGAGTTACTATAGTAGGACCACTTAAGCCTTGCCCCCCTGTTTCTGAATTACATTATCATTGGTTTCCATTTGACATTAATCAAATTCTGCTCAACATCTTTTGTCTTGATTCCATTTTGAACTCATTACCTTTCATATCATAAGAAATACCAATGAAATTTTCTTACACTGGGATGAGAATGACTGAATAGCTGATATATTATGAGCTACAAACTGACCACAATGTACCTTAAATTTTGCATACTGCTATACAGCCCAGTCATAAACCACAGCATCCCATTAAGGGCAGGGCTTAAAAACTTTTCCTTAGTAAACCTACTATGGCATTTCATGTAGAATAGGTGAATATAATATTAAAGATTGGCTTACAACTTTCAAAGTACTAAAAACAACAAATGCAATATAAAAGTAGCTAATGCAAT
>NC_051409.1:10119187-10119474 GCF_015228065.2 Penaeus monodon | reverse complement strand
CAAAAATTACATCACTGATTCAAATCTATATTACTTTCTACACTTCTCTACATTTTTAAAAACAATCTACCAGAAAACATATGTAAGTTAACAATCTCCTGATATTGTATATATCATGAGACTTGTAAAAACATGAAGAATAGAAAAACAATCATAAAATGACTCTCTAGGGGAAATTTTTTACTCACCTGTTAGTTATAAGTATGGGTTCAGATTTATTTCCTAATCTCATGTCATCATCTGGTACATCTAATCCTGTAATAAGTAAACTCATAGTTCATAAGGTA
>NC_051409.1:10119067-10119161 GCF_015228065.2 Penaeus monodon | reverse complement strand
TCATGCTAAGACACTCATAAATGGTGTAATTCAGAGGAGGAAAATTATCAATTTTTTAAAACATGACAAAAAGTATTTTAATTCATATCAAGTT
>NC_051409.1:10118553-10119043 GCF_015228065.2 Penaeus monodon | reverse complement strand
GCTATTAACAGCATCAAACTATAGGGCTAAGAATGATTTTCAAAAGTAATGGCATTATCTTTTTTAATCTTATGTGTGCTTATAATCATAATACTATCACATCTCATGGAAATCATTCGCACCTTCTGGCTGTAAGGAACCACTTGGAAAGTCTTCATATTTCTCCAGTTCATTCTGGAAGGAAAAATAGGACTCTATAAAAATCTAATAAATACTAAATCTCAAAGACATACTCGTATTTGCCAAATCAAATATACTAAAAAAAAAAAAAAAGTATGGCATAAGGATAATTCTAATCACACTTTATGTAAAAGCAACTCAAAATGACATAACACCATTTCACAAACAGAAACGAAAAAATCACATACACTAGTTGCGGGTGTCAAAAAAATTTCCTTCCGGTGGTCGACTTTTGGTCCTAAAGTTGGCGTAAATGAAGTGGGTGTCTGCGAAAGACTACCCTGGGCACTTCCTACACTTTCACTGAACC
>NC_051409.1:10118123-10118508 GCF_015228065.2 Penaeus monodon | reverse complement strand
TATCCTTTGACCCATCTTCACTCTTCTCCATCTCCTTATTTTTCTCAGCCATTTCCTCAAGAATGCTTTGCAGGTCGACTTCCTCATCTATGCACAAAGCAGCTTTGGCTCTTCTCATTTCCTCTTCTGCCTTTGGTGATAATGGCTGTAGGGGCAAAACTAAATATAAATCTGTCCACACTTCTTTAAAATATCACAAAACATTCATCCTATTCACATATTACTATCATAAAAACCTCTGCCTTCCTATATTGCTACACAAGAATTTTCATTGTAACATCTTTTCTTGTATTTCATCTTAAACCATATCTCCAGGTAATGGGTTTCAATCCCATTAAGACAACAACATTTAAAGCAGACAAGGGATCTCCTACACCAGACCAGT
>NC_051409.1:10117856-10118083 GCF_015228065.2 Penaeus monodon | reverse complement strand
TTAACATGTAGCAAGCCATGAGACAACTCCACATTTTCACCTCATTACTCCATTAGAAACAACACAAACAACAAAGATTTACAGAAATATGACATTTTACTGTATAACTGTATAACAAAACTTGCATTTGTTTCATTTTCTCAATTTTCATATAATGTTATATTTTAAAAATCATAACTGCTCATTACAATGGACTGTGTAAATAAGTGAAATGACATCTCAGTTTC
>NC_051409.1:10116870-10117429 GCF_015228065.2 Penaeus monodon | reverse complement strand
GTGCAAATGCATTACATACTGTATATTAGCCCTAATCTAATACCAAACTTCTCATAAATTGACTTCTGATCCGAGTCAGCCTAGCACAGAACTCAGTGGAGTAATAGATTACACATCTTACCACATAGTGAGTAACATCTGCCCTTGGTATGCACATATGGCATTTCCCCTGCAGCATGAAAATAAATATGAGTAAAAAGAAAACAGGGAATCATAATGAAGAAAATCAAATCATAAAAATATGTATATTTTGTATATAGGCATTATAACTATATCTTTTCTAGGTTGGATGAGTTACAAGGGATTTTTTTTAAATGATTAATATGACTGAATGAGTTTGTTCACTTGAAAATTGATGTTTTCTTTAATTTCTTCAATAACTTCCTCATGTTATCAATTATTTTTTTAGGGCTGTAAAGCTGTTATTTTTTTCATTTTGAAAGAGATAATACAATATACTACAGCTATATATAACAGTGGATTAATATTGAGGATACTTGAAATCACTGTGAAGAAAGAAAACAAATGAATCTAGATGACTAACAAAATGTGACTAAAT
>NC_051409.1:10116214-10116829 GCF_015228065.2 Penaeus monodon | reverse complement strand
TTATGTGTACAAATAAAGTGGTTTTAACAAATCTACATTAATTTCAAAAATTAGCATTTACTTTTAAAATCTAGTGTAACTCTGAGAGGAAATATATCCATGTTAATGTTAAAGTTTGTGTTTATCATCCATAAAAAAAAAAGGCATGGTAAAAATACTATACATTTCCAACATGGCAAAAAGGGGTAACACAAAATAGGTAGCACTGTAAATGAGAGAAAAAAAATATATAGCAAATAAATAACTACAACCCAATCATTCCAAAAATACCAACAGGCACTGCAATTAGTACATGCGGTTATGTATAAACTAAACACATCAGAACAACTACACTATAAGACAACAAATTAACTCTTTTTTAGAGACACTCACAGGTTCATTTCTGCTCTTGGGTCTGAAACCGGGTCCAGGTGGCAAGTTTTTATCTACACAACAGTTAACTCCTGGACTGAAGTGTAGCTCTATATGAAATCTGTTCAGTATGTGTAATAAATAGGATTATTAAAAAGTAAATGTTAAACTGCACAGTTTTATAAGTTCATTTGCTCAGGATAGATTTTTATTGGTAATCTTAATGGTAGAATGCACATAATATATTCCCTTCCCTGTCTATCA
>NC_051409.1:10115387-10115542 GCF_015228065.2 Penaeus monodon | reverse complement strand
GTCTGAAGAGGAACTCTGATTCTGTCTAATCTCTCTTATAATTGGTCACATATAACATTATAGATATTTTTCAGCGTATAAGTGATGTGTGTAAATGAGCACATATACATACAGGATATATGATGTACATTGAGTAATATTACCGAAAATTCCAA
>NC_051409.1:10113568-10114127 GCF_015228065.2 Penaeus monodon | reverse complement strand
ATAGGAGGGCCGACAGCTCGACACGTTCAGCACATGCATCACCTGCTGGAAATGTACTTATGGGGGGGACTATTTATTTTTGTAGTCGATGTCAGCGGCGGCACTTCTCGGTGTACGTAACCAAATGCCTCGTTGTTTCATCGTCTGTGGAATTGATTTTTTATTTATCTTGGTTTGATTTAATTATTTCATGTATTTATTTAACTTTATTGTTCATTTTATTCTTTTCCTTGTTGTTGTCATAAACATAAGATTTATTCAATGAATTTATTCATTTCACTTTATCTTGTTTTTTTTTTTAATTTTGTGTTATCATAAACATAAAATTTATTTAATGAATTAATGTTTAAACTTGATCTTGTTTTTTTCTATTTATTTTATTTTATTTTATTTATTTATTTATTTTGTTATCGCAGCGTGAACGTAAAATTCTGAAACACGTATATAATCGCAAATCTCAGGAACTTCTAAGATTCTACAACCTTGCCTTTAGCTATGAGGTAAGGTACTCCTAAACGTTAAGGAAAAGAGTTTCTAATGTAAGCAACTTCTGTTTATT
>NC_051409.1:10112433-10112528 GCF_015228065.2 Penaeus monodon | reverse complement strand
TTCTGTACAAATTTTGTTAACTTCTCTTTTGTAAAATAAAACTTTGCGGTGCTACAACAATAGTATATTTGCGAATATATACCCCTATTTTATTT
>NC_051409.1:10111612-10111917 GCF_015228065.2 Penaeus monodon | reverse complement strand
TAAAATATCATTAATTATATATCATATATATTTTTAATTATATTATCATATTAATATATTATTATCTTTATCATTATTTTATTATATTATTATATTAATTATTATTCATAAATAACATCATAACATAAAATACACATTATTATTATTATTATATTATATATATAATTTTATTCATATTATTATATCATAATATATATTATCATTTTGTTTTTATTTTTTATATTATATATATTTATGATATTATTATTCTTAATATTATATTATATTATATTGATTAGTTATTTATTATTATAATATTTATTATC
>NC_051409.1:10110613-10110733 GCF_015228065.2 Penaeus monodon | reverse complement strand
CCCAGTATCCTGGTTCCAGATTATCTGACATATGGTAATAATTTATTCATATTTCTCTCATCACATGTTACCTCTTTTATCTCTAAGGATCTGGGTGGACCTTACATTTGCTGCATATTG
>NC_051409.1:10109472-10109843 GCF_015228065.2 Penaeus monodon | reverse complement strand
AGGGTCATGAGCAGGATTTTAAGAAGGGGGTGCACCGGTAAGGAAAGTCTGTTATGAGCTCCCAGAGCTTTCAGAGAGAGGGCTCATTCTTTTGCACGTTGCATGAGTGAATTGTTTGTCTTTGTGTTTTACCAAAGGGTTATATAGTTACTGAAGTCCCATTCAGCATTATAGCAGTTATAATGCTTTGCATATACAGTGGCATAGCTACTGTATTTTAAAATATTTGTGCCTTTTTCCCATTCTTTTTGCCATCATAAGGGAAATGCATGAATGATGCACATTGCATCTATGATATATGCACAGATTGAGAATAGCATGCACTGCCCTTACACCATCTGATTTTCATTTTATAAGTACAGTTGTTTAAG
>NC_051409.1:10106649-10109438 GCF_015228065.2 Penaeus monodon | reverse complement strand
TCCCTTTTATGGTTTATGTCTGGTTTCCTTGCAGTAATTAGATTATTAATATTTTTTTAGAAGACTTAGCTTTCATCATTTACAGAATTTACCTGAAGAAATTCCTGTTACTTTTATATTTAAGATAATGTAAGTTGTATAAAAGGTTTTACAAAGCTGGAGATTTAAAATGTTGATTAGTGTGGCGAGGATACTTTAGTTATTACACTGTGTGTATTCCATTGCCTGCTGAAGTTGTTATTTTCTAAAAAAAAGTTCTATTCATGAATATTAAATGATAACTATCACTCTTTGTTGACTTTCATAATTATTGGTAGTTTCTTAGTGTTGTGTGGAGGAATTTAAAATAAACTTTCCCATTTGCGTAAAACTTGCTGATTATTTAAAGAAATTAGAAACTACAAATGCTTGTGTTATTAAGCTTACATTTTTAAAAGCTGCCCTATTAAAAAAATTAACAGGTGAATAAGAATTTTAAAATAATTCAACCAACCTGCCAAAATTAAATCAACCTTTCTCCTTCAGGTCTCTGTCTGACAGTGCTGCCTCTTGCCACTGCTCTGCTGAGTCCCTGGTCCGACCCAGGTCTGTGGAGACGGATAATGGCCTTAACATTGAGAGTACTTACAAAACTGATAAAGGTAGTTGTAATCTCTTCATTTTTTATGATCTAATATTAAATGGGCTGACTTTGTTTGATGACAGCTGGATGATATCTCAAGTTTTTCATTATAGAGCATATCATAATATTTAGTGAGTTCATAAAGCATTTGAATTGCACCTTTATATGGCAATACCCATTTGCTAGAGTTAAGGATGGCCATAAAGCACTAATCAAGATGCATGTCAGCAATTTTAATAAGGTTTTGATAAAGTTTGTGTGTATTTGTGTTGAAAATTGGAAATTGTCAGTTTTAAGAATTATACCATGATCTTTATGTGTATTGTATATGGAATTTCATTATTGTGAACATGATTAAAGAAAAAAAAATCCAAAAAGACAATATGTGTGTGTGTGTATCTGCAGTTCCATATTATTATTTTTGTCTTTGTGGTAACAAGGATGTTTTCCAACTTTTTCCCATTTTGCTGTGTTTGATGATCCTACTTCTTCCTCCTTTTCCATTTTCACCTTTCTTCTTCTGTGCAGATGTCAGCAATAAGCTTTTCTCTACTAAATGGAGATGGAAGCCTAGTAATAGATGTCTCTGTGGCCCCTTATTCATATTCCTGTGGGAAGTATTTGGCTTATCTGAATTTTTCAACTTTGGATACTTTGTGTTTTTAGTGTAGTCTAATAGTTTCATTTCTTATTTTGGTACAAGTTTAGTATAATGAGTGTTTTCATGGTTTAATGCCTTTGTTTTCAAGTGTATGAGTTTTGCATTAATTCATTAATGAAAAGTTCACCTTAATTATTGTTGGAGGTTCCAGTGTAGTAAAGGAAGGGAAAGTATCAGATTCCATGACTGCATTCATGCTTTATTGAGGCTCTGTCGCTTTTTATTTATGGTCTGTTCTTTTTAATTTGGAATATTCCAAACTATTGCTTAACCTTATTGTAATAGTGCTGTACAAACATTTTTTTTTTATCACAAACAAGGTTATCAATTCAGTGAACACAAATATCTCCATTAACCTTGACAATATGGTTCCTCAAAGTAAGAATCTCAAAATTTATAACAGTCAGAGGGAGTTGCTGGTCCAACATTTCAAAAGGAGGACACAGAACTGAGAGATTTTTATGAGAAGTCTCAATATCAGTATTCTGATTTATGGTGGTAGGTTACCCATGACTAATCTGTTCTAAAAGGCACTGACAGGTTTAGACCACAGGCTTACTGCTGCAGTGCCGATGTGCATCATTGTTTTGGAAGGGTTAAGGACTTTTGGACAGATGCAAGTATAGCATTATATGACTTTTTACCAGTTTATGAATGATTGGAGACTGCCTTTTATCATTATTGTTATATGGAGGTAGAAAACTCATTGTTTGTTGTTACCTCGATTAAATTGTCTTTTTTTTTTCAAAGTATGTGTTCTTTGCAGCTTATCTTTTTCTATTTTTGGTAATGGAATTGATATTCAAAACTGCTGAGGGTATTAGAATTGCCAAAAGTTTTCTAGAAAATAGGTTTCTACTGTGCAAACAATTTGAGATTTTTAGATGTTATCTTTGTGTTGGAAGGAAATACGAGAAAAATACAAAATCCCATCCCCACATGGTTGCACTAATAACTTGTTTTTTTATGATTTAATTGTTTTATTTCTGCTAATTTTGATAATATATTGCAAGTCAAGTAAGAATGAACTCTGTTAACATTTTCATATATGTTATTCATATGTGTAAGGATACAGAGCTGTTGATACGAAAGAATTTAATGCTAGTCCCACATTTCTTGGCAGCTCTTATTTATAAGGATAGCTGCATGGACAAATTGATGATAATTCCATCCATATTTTGAATATAATAGTTTGCAACACAGTTAATGTGACTAATCCTTGGACAAATAATTGTATTTTGAGGGTTATTGACAAAACAATGTCTGTAATTGCTCAGCATTTTATCATTCTTATACACACACAACAGCATGAAGATTGTGAGTGGCAGATCCAAGTGGTGCTTGTAATTGTGTTTTCACGCTAACTAACCGCCTCTGTGTTCCTTACCTTTCATGTCTTCCCAATGACTACAGGCAGCTCCAGTCTTGACTCTGTCAGTGATGAAGGTATGTGGGCTTTGTACGTTTATTTGTTCCCATTGTGTTGTTTTTGGGTTATCATTTGAT
>NC_051409.1:10105792-10106419 GCF_015228065.2 Penaeus monodon | reverse complement strand
TTAGTATTGTTCCTTTCCTTTTATATAGAAAATATTATTTTTTTCTCTGATTCTGTTACAGATTTCCTTTTACATTCTCATAACACTATCTTCTGGTTTATATGCTGTATTATACACACTTCATTAGATATAACATAGGGTAGTAAAGCAAATATGAGAATAATTATGATAAGGAGTTGTGTGGACAGGAGAAAATAATTCAGAGCTGCTTGAAATTTAAAGAAATCAGATATTGCATATAAATATCAAAAGAGATTAAATTCAAAGGTAGTGGTTCTTAACCCTCATAACCCAATGAAGCATTTTACCAGGAGGAGTCACAAGTATGGTTTTGCTTTTGCTTTAAAAGTGCACAAAGCTGATAGCAAGTCCTCAAACTGAAACAGCCTGCCAGGTAGTCAAGGTTTTCATAACACATGCAGAACAGGAGGGGAGATCAGAAAGTAATGACTAAGTGAAAACATATTTTTAAACAGAAAAGAGGAAAGATCAAAACTGTACCATATATTCCATATGTACAATGCTTCATCCTCTTCACCAGGTCTTGGATGTGGTGTAATTGCTTCCCGCAATCCCACTCTTGATCTTAGGGAACATCTAAAAGCTACAAGGGGCAAGGTCAAGCAA
>NC_051409.1:10104147-10105452 GCF_015228065.2 Penaeus monodon | reverse complement strand
AACCCTACTTTTTAATCCCATTTTCCATGTACACCACATTGATCTGTCTGGCCCCTTACTAGCTACAGCCTCAAGCCAGCTCATGGGCAGGTAGCCTTACAGGTCCAGGAAGAATTCCAGTATTTTTATTTTTCAAATCTGGAATACCTTGAAAAACAAAATTTTCAAAAAGAAATCCTGGAAAATTCATGGAAATGTACATTAGGTGACTACATTTTTTTAACACCTTTTTCATGAAAAGCATCTGGCACCAGAGATTTGATTAGTTTGATTTATCACAGACTTATGTTGACCATTATATTCACTGTTGCTCTAGTTTTACCTTCTATTTCCATAGTTCATTGCTTGAAGACAAGTACTGATAAGAGTTTATTGCAGAATTGCTTGAAAATAAGAATAAAGTTTATGAAAAATGACTATGGGAAATGTACCTTATAAAATTTGTGTCATATTTTGTTTAAAATACATAATTGAAAAATATTTTTTGGACTTGGAAAAGTCCTGGAAAAGTCTTTGAATTTCAGATTCAAATAGGGAGAAGGGCCCTGTATATCTAGTGTGCTATAATGAATTTTACATTATGATGAGATGGTAATTTTTTTTTGAGGAATTGAACCATCATGAAACCTACCACATACTTGTTGAATCCTTAAAATATATTTTGATTCATCAAAAAATTTGCATCAAAATTTAAGGCTGGTTCACTGAACCCCTACAGTTTGACTGAACCAAGGTTTAAGAATCACTGCTCTAGGGCATTCAATGGGACTGAGATGCCATATATTTATTTTGTTTTTTATTATTGTGATGATGATAGTATGATATGACAAGAATGATTTGGGATATAGTATAGTTAATGTCATTTTGTACTACCTAGAAAAACGTTCAGAAGGTAGTATTCCATTAGGTGAACCCTTACTAAATTAAAATGCCAGCATGTAAATGCAAATGTAGACATGATAGACAAATTTGAGAAAGCTGAAGGAAATTTATCCCCATCATCCCCTTGTGTACAGAGAGCCTGCGTCGGCATCGTCACAGCATCCCAGGCCATCTCAGCTCCTATCTCAGCTTTCTAACAAGTCTGCAACAGAAAGCTGCAGCTATTGTGACACCTGCAGTCCCTGTCTTCTCCACTGCTGTTATATCAGGGTCTACTTCCTCTCCTGACCTTCGAGATAATTTCACAGGTCTCTCCTTTTCATCCAGTAAGTGTGAAATATTTTTTGTTTTTCCTAGGTGTACTATAGATAAATTGATTGCAGTTATACTCTTTCAATTCTTAAAAGAATTAGTGTTGTTTTC
>NC_051409.1:10103711-10104023 GCF_015228065.2 Penaeus monodon | reverse complement strand
AAATATATGGTACAACATACAACTTAGGCATAATCATAAGTCACCTGAATTAATTTAATTTTCTTTTCAATTCTCTCTAATGAAGAAGCTATGCAAATATAAGGATATGAAAATCTAACTTCTAAAACATCGTCTGAGATATATTCTTGATTAGATTTGCCCAGTGTAACATATGCAGATTTTTATTTCAGTAGGGTTTCTTTTATTATAGAGTTTACTTTTATATTCATATTTTTTGGTTTTAGTTTCAGTAGTTTTATTTTGTATTTCCCTTTTTCACTTAGTAGTGATTTATTTTCTTAAATGTTTCAT
>NC_051409.1:10103291-10103496 GCF_015228065.2 Penaeus monodon | reverse complement strand
ACATAACATATAGACACATTTTTTTTCTGTCCCTTGTTCAATGTAGTTGATACAGAATAGCATGCCTGTGTAGTTGGCTCAGTAAATTTACTGAAAACATTTCAAAATTTGGAAGCAGATCTGTTAATGATAGAAAGGGGACCTGTGTGCTTGTTTTATGACATTTGTGATGAATATTTTTGCTTTATAGACTGCATAAATGAAT
>NC_051409.1:10102861-10103155 GCF_015228065.2 Penaeus monodon | reverse complement strand
TGTAATTTTGATAATAACTAGTAGGAGTAGTAGTAGGGGTGTGAGTGGGATTGGAGTTGGAATTGGTATAAGGATTTGGGGCGAGTAGTAGTAGTACTAGCTTGGAACCAAACAGGTTTATTAGACCTTTGCGTGACAACTGCTAGATTCAAATTACTGTCCCAAACCATTGAAGCTGTTATACCTCGGAACAGTAGAGCTGTGAATGTTGGATCTACTCTTTGAATCCAGGTCCTTCGCTCCCTGTAATGTTCTAAAATATGGGCATGAAGCTTACTTGATTGGCAACTCTCC
>NC_051409.1:10095409-10096375 GCF_015228065.2 Penaeus monodon | reverse complement strand
GCCAAATTATGTCACTCGAATCCTAGGGGTTAATGTCAACAGCTGTAGTAGCATGATGGTCACTGTTAGACAAGATATGTATCACTAGATCTCTGTCCTGCTCGATACTTCCAGTTTCTTGGTGATTTATTGAGGTGAGCACACGATAACAAGCACAAATGATCAGTCAGAACAAGCCAGCTTATATATTTCTTGTATTATGATGATGTCACTGAATATTAGGGATATATCTGAAGAGCACTGCAGAATTTTGGAATAAACAGAGAGTGAATCATTAGATTTACTGGTAGTCAAAGGAAAGAGGGAGTTAATACAGGTTAATTTTTTTCATCTTGCTCTTTCTCATTGTCTCTCTGAATTTCATGGTGGCAAGTACACTTGCTTTTTATATGCAAGTTTGCTCAAGGAAACAACAACATAGTCATTCACATTATTAGATAAATAGTTGAATATGTATGAATGCTAAGCAAATGAAAATTAAAAGCCTTTGTTCAGTCAGTAGATAAATTAATCTCAGCAAATGCCCAAAACAAGAACAGGGAAAAAAGTAAAGAAGAGTTGCAATACATCATAAAGAGAAAACAGTGAACCCAATGTATAGAAAAATTGCACATAAGTTTTAGTCTGTAACTGGCTCGCATTACTTGGTCAGGGTCCTCCCAGAGTGAGAGTTTGGCCTCAAGACAGAGCGCGCCGCTGCATTGCGGTTCTGGTGAGTGAGTGGCAGTGCGAGTGTGCTTTAAGGCTCTTACCCTCTATAGACTGGGTGTTTGATACAAGGCAGGGAAATGGAATTTTGTGCAGCAAGTTTTACTTATTTGTATGTGATTTTTAAGATTTTGTTTTGTTTCCTGTTTTTTTGCTTTTTCTTTGTTTTCTAATTTTGTGTGAGCTTACAAATTTTGTATTTAGATTCCATTGTAAATAATATTTGGTAAGAAACTGGTTTCTTAGTCTCATAATTGG
>NC_051409.1:10094291-10094747 GCF_015228065.2 Penaeus monodon | reverse complement strand
TAAGTAAGAGGCAAGATAAATCTCCTCATTAAAGTTTTCAATGATATGCTTCTGTATTACTTGGTTATCCATGAACATCAACCAGATTTTCAAGACTGCTGCTAACATTTTTAAAAAATTCTTATTGATATGACTAACAATGCTCAGTGTTTTATAATTTTATTGTTTGTTTAACTCTTGGTTTCCGATGGTCAATTTCTTTCACTTGGAGATTGAGTCTGCGAGGAATCTCAGTTTAGAAATATTCTGGATATTTCTCGTATAAAATATATGCAATAATATAAGCAATAAGATGTTAGATTAATCTGTGGATCGTTTCTGAAATTGAAAGCTGTAAAAAAATGTGCAGGATTAGTTCAAATTAATCAAATTTGCCAGTTTTATATCAATAACAACTTTGAGACAGATATAAGAATGTTAATATTGATTACATACTGATTGGTAATTTTCAAATGG
>NC_051409.1:10090815-10090920 GCF_015228065.2 Penaeus monodon | reverse complement strand
TACTCTCTTATTGAAGTAAGAATCATAGAACAGTGTAGAATTTCTTTTCCTATTTTATGAATTTTTATTTGAAGTATTAATTTTACATTAGTGAATAGATGTAGC
>NC_051409.1:10088794-10090749 GCF_015228065.2 Penaeus monodon | reverse complement strand
TTGTTTACATTAGAAATGTTTTATCTGCATTCTATTTTGGACTGTTTTGCTTTATTACAGCATGCTTCAGGTTTAGTTATTATTATTTTTAAGCTGGGCACTTACTTTTGTTTTCATTTCAAAAACAGGGCTAGTATGCATCAAGAAACAAATTATCATGTTCCTCTTATTTTTGTGTAATAAAAGGAATATAATATTATTTCAAGATTTCAAAATTCTTTTATTATGTGATGTTCCCTTTACATTTTTTTCCACAATCATTTTTGCTATACTGTAAGCCCTCCACATCACTCGAATTACATTCCTGAAATATGTATACTCTATGTACAGTAATATGTGCACTATATATACATTCAAAGGAGAAGGACCAAAGAGCTAGATTTCATATAACTAAAGCTGGTATTAAGGTACAGTATATTACATTTTAGGTACTGATCTAAAGTTTTTCAACAAGTCATTAATCCAATGGATTCTGTACTAGTCATTTTAATTTAAATGTTTTTGGTGGTGCTTTATGAACAGTTTGTGATCAGTGACCATAGCATTGTTCCTATAATTCTTTATGTATTCACTGTACATGTTTACATGTCCATCCTACTATACTATCCATATATCCACTTTGTTCATTATTCCCATATCCATTTTATGTTTTATCATTTTTTCTCAGATATAGAAGGGTTAGGAGGCGTACCTCCAATCAGGCCTCTGGAAACTCTACACAATGCTCTCTCCTTGAAGCAGCTGGATGCCTTCCTAGAACACATGGCCCTTGCACAGTTTCGTACGCCACTTTCATCACCACCAAAGATGCCCTCGACCCCCAAACAGTCAAGATCACAGCCTCCTCCTCTAGGGTTACAGTCCCCCTCGTCTAGTAAGTGGTCGAGAGAGTCTTCGCTAGAAGTTCTTTAAAGAGTATTTAATATGCGTGCATAATTTGTTAGTTGGCTGATGTGACGAAAGGACAACTGTAGGAGGACAAAAAAACCCTATGGACAATTTGCAGTCCTATGTTAAACTTTTTTCCTATTTTTACTAATACTGTCTGTAGGTTGCCATTAGATCTGTTGATGCTGTGAGCTGTGCTTATTTTGACATTTGTACAGTAACACAGTAAAAATATGGTAGTGATATTTTTAATAAACAAATTCACATAGATGGATCTGAATGTATCTTGTTTAAGAATGTCTTTATAGATTATTTATTATCATCCCATTTGTATAGATGATTGAAATCCTGTTGCCTGTCTTGTAAGTGGCTACTATTCTCATCAGTACTCTCTCTCACCTTTATTATAAAAACTTTTTGAACAATGCAATATTTTTGGTTGTGCTGTATATAGAAAGTACTCTGTATACAATTTTCCTACTATTTCTGCATTTTGTTTGTGCATATTGCCTGCATAAGTGCTGAAACTGCTGATTGGCTGAGCTGCATAGCATTTAACTTCATTATAAACCATAAGAGTTGAAGAAGAAGGATGTTTTGCTAAACCCAAATATCTTGATAATATCAAAGCAGATGTCTGAAAGGGTACTGAATGCCACTGAAAAACCTAATTTAAATTATTACTCTGCCCATAATGTGGTTTGTCAGGTAGTATGTCATATGTTCTTGTCTACATCTCCAGTAGATTTTTTTTGTCTTCTGTTGTTGATATCTGTACTCTTCTTTTTTTTCTCTCCCCCTTCTTTAGTGACCTGCAAGAGAAGAAAGGTTTAGATCTCAACTTGATTAGATAAGAAACATGATTTCCTTATAATGACAAGGGCTGAATTTGACGAGATGCCTGTTGTTGGAAAGTTATTCTGTTCTGATATGATTTCATAGCTGTGGATATTTGATGAAGTGACTAACTATACCATAATTAGACCCTTTTGTTTGTGGCAAGGGATTAGTCCTATTTCTGATTATCTGATAGTTTGTGCGTCAGTTGAAGGAATGAATGGTACTCC
>NC_051409.1:10087142-10088647 GCF_015228065.2 Penaeus monodon | reverse complement strand
ACAGACAAAACCTTACACTTTTGCACAAACTATACTTCATAATAACTCTGACTTTTGAATTTAGAATTATGTGTTGTGTCCCAATAACCTTGAATACTTTTCTGTGCATTTAGGCAGTTTCCATGACTGTGATTATTGATGATTCTGGTTGTTTTTCAAATTGCAGTTTATTCTTAAAAGCAGAACTTCTGAAAATAAAATGTTTCTTCCTGTATGCTAATGTAATTTTTCTTTATCTTGTAAGTTTTAAAATATAGATAAAGATCAAATGTACAAATAATGATGTATATTGTCAATTTCTTGGTAAGCTTATTGGAAAATATAATATTATTGAGGTCTGATCATACATGATGGAAACTCATTTAGAATATTTGTTATATCTGCAATATTACAAAGACATGCATGATATCCTAATAGAACTGCAGGTATGTATGAAATAGGTTCTTTTATCAGAGTATTTAATAGTCTTGTGCCCAGGAATACAGTAACTCAGAGAGCACCAGTAGCACAGGGCCACCTCTGTGGCAGAGGGCTGGTGTGAGCATTAGTCCCACTCCTTCTCCCTCAGGTATTGGCTGGTCTGGACCCCCCTCCTTCGTGTCGTCTTCTGGCCCCTCCTCCCCCAACCTCACCACACTGGAGTTCTTCTCACACGTGCACCAACGCTACGACACCTACATGCCACCATCATCCTCACCATCACCACAGCTTCTATTGCCCTTAAATCTCCACTCTACCAACACTGCCAATACAACTGCCACCACCACTGCCATATCTAGTGAGCTCACAACTCACCTTTCTTCCTCTATCACTAAAGCTTTCAATACTAGTAGCTTTGTGGCACTTCCTATGCCTCCCATTTCTACTACAGATAGTGGTGAAAAAACTTCTCTTACTGATGTGGCTGTTACAGCAGCCACAGTAGTTGAGAATTTGACTGATATTTCTTCCTTTTGTGAGAAGGAAGAGGCTTTATATGCCTCCTTCTCTGAAAGTAGTGCAGGGGAATTTTTTGACTGTGAAGGTGACATGGGCACTGCCTCAGCAGTTCTTCCATGGGAGGGAAGTTGTCCTGCTTCACCCTCTGAAGGGTCAGAGAGTCTAGGATCACACTCTCAGACAGAGATGGGATCTGTTATTGAACGTGGAGACACAGCCACCCCGGATACTCATAGTGAAGCTCAAGAGCAAGAGTCACTTAGTAGTGAGAAATTCACTGTAGAGGAGGAGACTTTGCTACATATATGAATTGAGATTGTGGCTTCTGGCTAATTACTGTTAATTCCTGCCCTATTTTAGCAACTGAAAGGTATATAAATATTTTTCAGCAATATTTGCATTTAAATTCAGGAAAAAGAACATAATTCTTTCTTATGGTACTGTCTTGGCCCCCACAGAAGATGAGTTACTGGAATATTGTAGTATTCTTTTTGCTTTGACTTTTCACTGACAGGAAAGTAATTAACTCATTAATATATATAGTTCATTTATTTGAATCTACGACA
>NC_051409.1:10085083-10086010 GCF_015228065.2 Penaeus monodon | reverse complement strand
TTTTTTTATAATGTGTCTTAGATTCATCCACTTGTTTGTTGCTGATTTTTATTATGGTAGAAAATATGGCACTGCAGAATGTAGTACAAGACTTAAAGGATTTATAGAGATGATTATGTTAGTGAATTTTAAAACACAAGGCTTAAGTTTTTGAGGAATGATAAAGACAAAGGAATGAAGGTGGACTTGTATTTGTCTTTCATTACTTGAGCAGGTTAGTTTTTTAGAGGTAACAGTATTCAGTATTTATAGCATAATTTCTATATGTATTTATGAAGTTGAATGAAAGTATTAATAATATGTTATTAATATATTTTTGAGGTTGATAAATATACATTTATTTACAGTGTGAATGAAAACTTGCTGTATTGTGAATTATAGTACACTCTTGCCATAAAAAAGTTTGACAATGGATATATTTCTGAATAATATACAATATATACATTGGTATGTTAGTTTGTGTTATGCCGTAGGAAGCATAAAACTGATAAAGGAAAAGAGTATGAAAATAAGAATTGGAAAAGCAGGATTTGTATGTATGTTAATATTTTAAATTTTGAACACCTCATTTGTAGAGAAAGGTTTTGCAATGTCCCTTGTTTTTTGTGAATATTGTTTTTTTTTAATGAGTTTCCAAGAGACCATGCATTAATTTAAAAAAAGAACAAAAAATCAGATTAAGATATGTGCAGGGACCCTTCTTAGCTGATTTTGTTTATTATTAAAATCAGCATTATTTTCATTTAACTTTCCCACTGATTCAAGAAGCTAACAAACTTCTAGGAAGAGATTGTTGACTGTAATATTGGTCCTTGCTTCAGATGTAGCTATCCATTGTGACGATCCTCTGTCATGGTGAACGTATGGTGATTTCAGTGTCACTGCGTTACTGTAAATCTACATTCATGTGTGCCAGTAGTATTTCAG
>NC_051409.1:10084618-10085021 GCF_015228065.2 Penaeus monodon | reverse complement strand
CCATATTCAAAATAATGGGGTGAGCCATAAAGTACCCTTATTTTTTTTCTTTTTTCTTCAGAACTTGTATTTTGAATATGTATCATCAGTACACTTTATGTATTGTTCCCAGTGTTAAAAAGATTTTTTTTGAATTTCTTCATGAAGCCATTTTTACATTATCTTTGAATAGTTAAATTGATTCATCAAGATGTCATAATAGAAAAGTCTGGCAAGTTGGTTGGATGAAAAAGAAAAGCCCTTGTTGTATGCAGCGTTGGATTCCCCATGTCAAAGACAAGCAATAAGTAGGTCATTATGTGTGAATGAGATTGCTGATTTTAGATGGTTGTGCAGCAGTTCACAAGACTAGGAACTGGATTATTTCTGGGCACTGCTAGTTGGCCTTAGTTATCTCATAAGC
>NC_051409.1:10082682-10084527 GCF_015228065.2 Penaeus monodon | reverse complement strand
ATTAAAAGAAATCATCACCTTATAGTCTGTTTCATTGTGTTTGGATGCAAGTTTTTTAGGCACCCACCTTGCAGAGACTTCTGTAGATTTCTGACATGTAATATATTATATGGTGTACTAATCAGTGGCAAATGTTCAGGTAACAGGCAACTGAGTGGTTTTCCCATAGTGCTAAGAGAGTGCTATATTGTTCTATTATAAGACTTATATCATTATACTTTTATCACTGATACAGTGATGTCTGCATGAGGGATACTTAAGGAACCACTTACTGTAATTATTGTTACTGTTATAGCTTTGCTGCATTTTGCTCCCTCATGTCAGGATTAACTGAGAGAATATGGGAAATCGTTCTATAAATGAGATGATAAAATTGTACAACTGATATCAAATCCTCTGTGTTGTAAGATGTTTAGCAGGCAAATAGTTAATTCACTCATAGGTATGTCAAATGTCCTCTACAACTTTTCATACTACATTTTCAATTTTATTTTGCCCATTTTAAGGCTAATTTCAAACACACTCTCAGGCATAACATCATAGATTTTTTATTGGAATGTAGTACTGGACTGATTGTTGTATTGAAAGTAAATGACAGTTCACATAGGAAATTGCATTTTTTTATATTCATTTGAGACTATGCCAAAGAAGTGTTCTGTATACTTGCTGGATATTCATATTGACCAAGCTGTAGTGAAAGACTTATTGGTAAGAGGACATATGGAATAGAAAGATCAACAAATTTTGTTGACCAAACTTTTGTTATATTTTCCCCTTTTATTTGATTTTCCAATAAGAATTTCAGAATCACATACTTTTTTCTAATAGTTTTGGTTTGATATTGATTTGTAAACTGTTCTTTTTCATCATGAAAAGATGGAAAGTTAATTATATTAAGAGAATAATGGTTGTTTAACATAAGATATAAGAAGACATATACATTATAAGTTATTCTCATATGAAAGTTATACAAGTAAATGAGCAAAGTTTATTAATAATTAGGAACAAACAGTAGTTTTGAAAGATGATTATTTTGCCTGTATGGTGCGCAAATAAAAATATACTCAAATTGATTTAATCAGCTTTTGGGTGCAGTTGTATTTTTTGTTGTGGTTTTATACTGAAAATTACTTGTAAATGAAACTTCATTAATTGCTTCTGGTAAAAAGGCAGAAAATCTGTTATAAAGAGTTATAACATACTGTAAAGATTTAGTATGTGTTAATTCATTTTGACTATGACTTTTTAAAAGCATGCAATTTGTGCAAGTAATAATTGAAATATTGCCTTGTTGCCTATCTCTGTATGTATGTATATGTTATTTTCATAAAATAATTATTACTATTTACTCATTATGTAGAATAGCTAGGTGGTATTTTGTGCAATATGATAGTTATAGAGAAATACAAATTACTTTATTTCACACTCAGCTATGCAGTCTACATGAAGATACCACCATGAGCCTCATAAAACTGAAATATTGTTTTTAAAATGTTCTTAATATCAAACAAAACATGAAGTGCAATTTTATGTCTTGATAAAAGACATGAACAGGAGAGTATATTACATTTTTGAGTCTACTAGAAAATGTATGTTTAGCACATATCGTAAAGGTGATTTATTTCTCCCTGGACTGAAAATGCTTGATAAAGAGGCTGTGAATTATATTCCTAAAGAATAGTAACTTTGGAAATTACATGTAAGAAAAAATACAGGATTCATAGGCAGGAAATGGATTTTCAACGGTCATATTTATGCCTTACATATGTGGGTAACTTGCATTTATAGTGACAGGATTTTGTGTTCTTGGAAGTATGATGTGTGTAAGGCAACCACATCCTCTAG
>NC_051409.1:10081646-10082248 GCF_015228065.2 Penaeus monodon | reverse complement strand
CTGAACAGCAAGTGTGATTACATGTCATATAAATAATATGCTGAACAGTAATTTATTGACAGTTAGTTATGCTTGGCTTATCTTAGTACTTCTAAGAAAGTATTTAAGTCAAATATTTAACATTATTCTTAGTAATTATATAATATTTTTGTAAAGCCAAGTGAAAGGAAATTCATATCATGAAAATAAATGCTGAAACTTTTTTGTTGATTAAGTAGTTAGATGTTTCTTATTTATGGTATCACTTCTAAGGAACGAAAAGAGGAAGTTAGTTTATTAAAAGTGAAAGGAGTGTACTGTTTCAAAAAGACAAAGGTTGATCAAGCAGAGAAATTGTTAGAAAATGGTTCATATTATTATTTTATAGTTTATTAAGAATGTGCCAATATTTTATATGATGTGTATAACAATAAAGTGTAAATGATACATGAAATTAAGTTTGTTTTTTAACCTCTGAAGAAGTTTGTTTGTTAGCATAACCTTAAATCTAAGGTTACCTTTATATTGACCCAAAGTATGTATAGTACCTTTAATGACAATAATTGTGTAAAGTGCTTTGGTAACTATATTATTTGATTTTCAGCAGTGATTTCAATCAAAGA
>NC_051409.1:10079094-10079512 GCF_015228065.2 Penaeus monodon | reverse complement strand
AGATAAATTTGCATAAATCAACAGTCTAACTATAATACAGCATTCTTGCATCGATTAATAATAATAATGATATAAAGAACAGGATTCTCATAGATTCATAATGCGATGACGGTGTGCGTGCCTCATTCATTAATATTTGTATTGTCAATTATCACCTGATTTTACATCAGAATCGACTGACTTCAGGTCCACACTCACATGGAATATGATTCCTGTCCCAAGGTCAGCTGCATGGAATATGACTGTGTAAAACACTACAAGGCCTTACCTATATGAAAGGTCTGGGCAATGCTAACATTTGCAGATATCACTGATTTAAACTGATCTGCGAGAAACATGCAGGCGAAAAAAACACAAGAAGCATCATCATGTGTTATAACGATTACGACTGTCATAGCAACAAAGGAGATGATTCAAA
>NC_051409.1:10078047-10078937 GCF_015228065.2 Penaeus monodon | reverse complement strand
CTATCAATACCTTTCCTAATATATTGAGAAACCAGCATTTTCTAAAATCATCTAGCCTTCATACTGCTGTTGAGTACAAAAGAAAATATAAAACCTTATTTGTTCAAGAGCATTAGCACCAAATAAGGTCAAGCCTGAATCCTATTAGTAACAAACTGGTCATTTCAGGGCGTCTCTAGAATAGTCCTAAACAATATAATGGAAATCTACAGATATCCTGTGTGCATAGCAGAAATTTAGGATGGCGTCCGCTTTGGTATATTGTCACATTTCATGCTTATATAATACCAATTCAAACAAGGCTGGTTCAAATTACTCAGTTTCATCTTCATCTACACCCAGCAGTGCTGGGTCTGATGCCACATCCTTTCAAGTCTGGCCATTGCATCTGACGAGAGTGAATCAATGCATCTGAGCTTCCTGCAACCGTATGACATGACAGCCATCTCATTGCAGCTGCATGAAACCTTGTTTAGTAGTTAGGGGTAATGAGCTGATCTGTTTCAGCGTGAGTGAGATTGTTATTTTTCAGCCTTCATCCCCATTCTTCTGGCTGCGAGTGATTCCCCATCCACACCTGAACCGTTAGGCGGGTTCCAAAGGAATAGTGCTTAGCTGCAGCACTTGCTGGATCAAGGTTGCCAGCCGAAACGATGATGCAGGGGAGATTCTGCAGATTTTCTTTCTGTAGTCAATGTATCGAAAATCGTCTGGTGAAGCACATTTGCTGCTAGCTCCATTCAGTCTAAGAAGGAAGCTTTCACCTGTCTTATGCACTTATTTGTGGCTACTACAAGGCTGCTGAAGGTTTTTACCAGACCATATACTCTTGTTTCTTATGCACTAGTTGGTATTACCAATGTTATCCTGAATGTCTCGAACCGTGTACC
>NC_051409.1:10073737-10073851 GCF_015228065.2 Penaeus monodon | reverse complement strand
ACATGTTTTGGTATCGATGTCGCTTTAACTATCTACGAAGAATCGGTGTATCGGAATAGCTTTAGCCAATTTGCAAGTATCGATACTTGCCTTAGACCATTTTGTGTATCGATG
>NC_051409.1:10073620-10073699 GCF_015228065.2 Penaeus monodon | reverse complement strand
AAGTGACTGCTGAAGATTATCCCTCTCTTTCCTTTATTGCTACTGTACTTTCCTATAGTGCAAACTTTATGGGTGAATT
>NC_051409.1:10073206-10073298 GCF_015228065.2 Penaeus monodon | reverse complement strand
AAAGGGGGATTAAGGCCGATTAGATCATGGATTCAGGAAAAAAAGTCAGGAGGATAGTCCAGGTAAGGGGAAGGGTTGTGACAGTCACATGT
>NC_051409.1:10071092-10071786 GCF_015228065.2 Penaeus monodon | reverse complement strand
ATAGTATTTATAATAATAGTTGTGTGAGGTGCCATGGTATATGTATTATTTCATTCCCCACAGTGATTTCAATCAAAGAAAATAAAGTATATATTAACCAGACTAGAATTAAAAATACAATAAAAATAGTTATCTTGATAATTTTCGGACATAAAACCAAATAAACTATTGTTTTTTAATAAAATTTAAATAATTGTAATAATATCTATTAATAATAATAGAAAGCTTTATAATGGCAATAATTATAACTTTATCAATTTCATATAATCAGACTAATCACCAATAATGGGCTAAGAGTACAATAGCATATAGCAGATACCTGGATGTTAAAAGCCTTCATATTTTTTTCCTAAATGTCCATATATCAGTAAACAACTATCATTAATGTTTTAATACCCTGAAGAAAACAAAATTTGAAATGCTATAAATATATTTAACATACAAATTAACAATGATTACAAATACTCATATGGGCAAACAGTGCCCACCTCCACTAAACTGTTGATTACATGCCCTACAGATATGCCATCTTCACGTCTCTCACCCCCTTTTACTCAAACAGTTTGAAATGGGGACATAATGCCAATATCACAGATACTGTAGATGGTCACTAAAAAAAAGGGGGGGGGGCAGATTTCCCAAGGAAATAGCCAAAGTGTTGCCTTGAGCAAAATGCAGACTGCTCATGAGGCAC
>NC_051409.1:10070523-10071072 GCF_015228065.2 Penaeus monodon | reverse complement strand
TGTAGGAACAGTAAACCTGCAGTTCTTCCTCTTCAGAGTTCATTTTCATTTTGATAGCTTCAAACTCTTACAACTGAAAGAAGTTGTGTCTGGGTCTGCAAAATCTGCTGTTTTAGCATCAGAATCTCTGTATGGTGGTTGTTAGGCTAGCTAATTATATGCTGACTTTGTCTCCTTACTGCTGTTCTTTTTATACATTCTCTCATTTCTTTTATTTCTGTCCTAAAATCATCTATTAGTTTACTGGTTTGTTCCTGCTTAGCCTTTCACTGGGAGTCTAACAGTAAGGACTGGAAATTTTCCATTATACTATTCTCTTCTGTAGTTATTAAACAAAATATCTCTATCTCTTTCGGAATTCTTGTCACTGATGCACTCTTCATGTCTCTTTCTCTCTATGCCACCTCCTTCAGATGACACAGAGCTTGTAGATATAGGTGTTCCAGAAGCATTTCTACAGTGCATTGGGGTTGCCAAGGAAAGTGGTAAGGTCATAGATGGCAGCTGATGACCTCTTGGGCCTTCCCTGAAGTTGAAGCTAGTTCTGAG
>NC_051409.1:10069566-10070153 GCF_015228065.2 Penaeus monodon | reverse complement strand
AATGAGAGACCTTTTATTATAATGGCCTCATTTAACAAAATTTTCCTTAATGCCTAATGAACTTTCTTACTGGCTAAGAATCAATGCATTATGCAGAGACTTTACTCATTAGAAGGATCTAAATTTTTGGTACATGACTATATATCAACAACATGCATAAAACCAACACATCCCAGTTTTCTATTTCACAGAAATTTTATGACATATATATTAGGGTCAAACTACATGGCCAATCTCCTGAGATGTACACAGAAGACCAATGAAATCTCTGTGGCAGCCAATGAACTACACTCACCAGAGAACGAAGCAATGACAACTAGAGGTACCGCTGAAGGATCTCTACTGCTGTATACCTCATCCATGGTTTCAAAAAACGGCCATTGCTCCTGCTTCCCACAACCACTTAGCTTGGCATTATCTTTGATTATGGCATACCTAAAAAAATATACAAAGTACTGATAAAATTCATTGCATGGCATTCACTTCCATCAGTCATACATAATATGTGGACATGCATCCATGTCTCATTTTTGAGAGCAAGGAAGGGAAAGTGCAGTTTTTGGAAGTGAAGTGAAGTAAAAGTAAAA
>NC_051409.1:10067865-10068991 GCF_015228065.2 Penaeus monodon | reverse complement strand
CATTCAAACATTTATGAAAACAAATTCTTGATAAACCACACAGTTATGACGTTAATAACAAAAACCTTGAAGAGAAAATCCTTGCAAAGTGGAGGGGAGTGTTGCATAAACAGAGCTGCCATATGCTACAGGAATATACATGAGCATATTCATAATGGCTTTTGGGATAAAATAGAATGCACATAATATACTTCTCCAGTCTGCATACATCAGCTGTATTGGATCTTATAATAAAAGATAAGCTTAAAGAAGTTTTGAAATATTGTTTAAAGATGCAAACCTTGTTCTTAATATCCTCTATATTTATCACAGGTATCTGTGATAAAAATTTTAATACTATACTATGCCAAAGCACTTATTTTTCCTGGTATTGTCTGAATATTGAAGCTTATTCCTTTTGAATGCTTCAATAAGCAGCAATGTTCCCTTATCTGACCAAGCTATAAAGGATATAGGTAAATTACATTGTTTTGAAGAGTAAACCATACAAAAAGAATGAGGTATTATGCATATTGTTAGAGAGGAAAAATGACAAAGTAAAATAAGTGAAATAAGTATACAAAAATTAAAAAATACATTTGCCTACATTTTTCAGGAAACTCAACACTTTGGAGTGTTGACTCAGCAGCAGGTTGAGTCATATCTTCTACTGCAGGCTGTACCACATCTTCCAATACAGGATATGCATCATCCTGGTTCATAATATTGTACACCTCTGGGATCATACATGTTGGGTCATCTAGTGTTCCTATAAAAACAGAAAAAAAAATCTATATATAATTACACCTGCCATTGGTGCTTTCATATCAATACGCCAATGTATCTGTCACAAAACATTAATTACCATTAACAAATTTGGCATACTTATTATTTTAGTTATATATTTAATAAGTTTGGGAAACTCTACAAATACTGTTTCAAAGAAAGAAAAATTCCACACTGATAAATTAAACAATCAGCACAGGCAAAAACTAACATCAGAAATGCAGAAAATAAGTAGTGATTTTTTTTTATGGAGACTAATGGCCATATTAGAAAATGCTAGTGTTGCAGCACTCCATCTAATGACTGTGGTGTATTAATTAATAATTGAAATCTTGGGCATTTGGTCTGAGAATAACTTTGG
>NC_051409.1:10067688-10067830 GCF_015228065.2 Penaeus monodon | reverse complement strand
TTAAGAGCAAAATAAATATTCAAGAATATTGATTAGGTCATCAATATATGGCAATTATTGTCATTTCTGATATCTGTAATTATACATAAGCAGAAACTACAGGGGAAGCAATCAGGAGTATTAATGACTTGGTATGAGAGGG
>NC_051409.1:10067080-10067568 GCF_015228065.2 Penaeus monodon | reverse complement strand
ATGAGAGGGGTGCAGTCATTTTGTAAATAATTACCCAATTTTTTGTCATTGTACAGTTTTATACACTTTGCTTTTGTGCCCAAGACCTATTTCAGTAGAAATCTGATATATTTCAATCTCATGCTTTTGATGCAATGTCAGTTTGATTTTATTTGTTGTTGAACCTTACTATGGATAGTAATATACATTTTATGACAGTGATAAAATTTAAATTTGACACCATCATCAACAATACCAAACTTTTAAAACCATATTTCTGGCAATACTATAATTTACAACAGATTCACACATAATACAATGTAAAAAATAAAAAATGGAACAATAATTATAAGGTTGGATAAGTCTCTCAACAAAACAATTACCAGTATCTAAATATCAAGAGAAACAATAATAAGGTGGAATTGGTAAGATCAGTAACTGACTTCTTATTAAAAAAGTGTGAGACATGAACATGCCATCATGGGGAAAATCTATTACCATCTATTACC
>NC_051409.1:10066384-10066805 GCF_015228065.2 Penaeus monodon | reverse complement strand
AAAAACCGAAATGTGTCTTTGGTAATTTCTTAGTTTTACAAAGGGATTCAATTTAAAAATCTTTCTTACAATTATCCACACGGTAATATGCGTGAATTTCATGGTATTTTCCCATCACTAGAGATATAAATGAAGGTACTGGAAAGTGTAGCAAAAATCCAGTGCCAAGGACATGTTTGGTTGCCTTAGAAATGTATCTATCATCACTTAGGGCGACAGCAGAGAACTACTATAGCGTCAAGAATGCTCACTAGTGTCCTACTTACCTTCACAAAGTATAAGATTATTCTGTAAGGCATTGTTTGCACTAAGAATGACCTCGTTACAACGCTGGCACTCCAGGAGGTGTTTGTTTGGGCCGCCATCTTTGTTGACATGTGACGTCACGTTCGAGCAAGAAGGGAGCTTTCGTTCATGAAAA
>NC_051409.1:10064952-10065226 GCF_015228065.2 Penaeus monodon | reverse complement strand
ACTTTAACAGTACTACAAAAGTTGAGGCACATGTAGGCATCTGGCAGTGGTGCCTCCAGGACATCTCCCCCCCCCCCCACTTCCCCATCTGCCAACACAAGTGTGAGAGGAAGGAGGAAGGGTGGAAGGACTCACTGTATACACTGTCCTCTACACTAGAAGAACTTACCATTACGCCCACCGCTAGTTAGGTGTAGGTACATTTCTGTCTGTCTAAATACTGGATTGCGGTATCCTTTGGCAGGTATATTGATGGTAGTAGTGTTAGAGTCAC
>NC_051409.1:10064683-10064889 GCF_015228065.2 Penaeus monodon | reverse complement strand
TTACTGTATTTGTAGTAACATGTTCTTTAAATGTTGCTTTGCAAGCCATATTATTAATAATTACGATTATCAATACGGTAAGTTTTATATTTTAAAACATCTGTTATTACTATCACCTTATATTATGTAAGAGTAATAACAATGTTAAGAATTGCAGCACAAACTTAAAAATAACGAACACAACATAAACCACCTATTCTAGCGTG
>NC_051409.1:10063876-10064535 GCF_015228065.2 Penaeus monodon | reverse complement strand
TTCCACAGAGATACCTTTTCCCCAGCAGACAGGAATTGACGCAAACACGTGGCTGTATATTCGTATATTGAACTTAACTCTGTTCTAGTTCTCGCTGACGTAGCTTAGCATTTAAATGTAAGTGACATGAGATTGTAATCGATGCCATCATTTATTTAGGTAAGTGATTTATTAGTACGGTAATTTTATTCATTATTAGCACCACTAACGTATACGCCTTCAGTATTCGAATAAGAGGAGCGAGAGGTAGGCACCTTCCTTTGGCCTAACAAGCGCTGCTCTGTTTGGTAGGATGTGTTTCGATTGATCGACTTCTGCTTTGTTTTCTGAAAGAGCCACTACTCAAACTTCACGCACGAAGTTTATTCTAATTACTGTTAATATTATAAAATAACCAAATACCCATATTCGTAGTTATCATTATATGTAAGGAACCTACCTCACAAAATAAGGAAGTCGTCAGAACGAACGGACAAGTTGTTTACATCTGGGTGGTGTCTTGGCAGCAAAGAAGCAGAAACACATTGAGACAAAACGAAGTACAAATACTACCGAACAATGGGCGTCTCAGGGTAATGATATTATTAGGCGAACGCCCTTAGACAAGATGATTCTTGAGGAGGATAAGCATT
This sequence comes from Penaeus monodon, assembly GCF_015228065.2. NCBI lineage: Eukaryota > Metazoa > Arthropoda > Malacostraca > Decapoda > Penaeidae > Penaeus > Penaeus monodon. Next base: position 10,063,903 of record NC_051409.1, on the reverse strand, counting down.
TTCCTGATCTGAACACATAGTCTCCGA
>NC_051409.1:10063770-10063847 GCF_015228065.2 Penaeus monodon | reverse complement strand
CGCGTTCACTATTGAACGAATTTATTTCATTTTTTAAATATGTTTTTGGCATTTCTCTCGTTTAATTAGAAATAACA
>NC_051409.1:10062601-10062791 GCF_015228065.2 Penaeus monodon | reverse complement strand
CCACCTTGAAAATAAAATACAGCTACAATAAACCTTGGCGTTTCGAGTAAGATTAGACTCCTCACATATTGATAGAATTTTTTTCGTTTTTACCATCTGATAAAGAATCCAGTCCTGTTCGAAACGTCACTATGAGTGCGGTTCATTTCATCTTTGTACGCCTTATTGCCGTTACTTGCGTGCAAAGGAA
>NC_051409.1:10061560-10061691 GCF_015228065.2 Penaeus monodon | reverse complement strand
TTGAAGACAACGAATTTTCTTCCAAGTTGTTAGACAAGTAAAAATCACTTGGCATTTAAATGTCAAAGAAGTAAAGTAGTGTACATCATCTGTTTGTCTCACTTTTCGGCTCTCAAATGTTACCAATATAA
>NC_051409.1:10061259-10061461 GCF_015228065.2 Penaeus monodon | reverse complement strand
CTGACATTTAAATGCATGTAAAAGTGATTCGCTTAATTTAAGGTAGACATTAATTTAAACTAACGAGAAAAACTTAAGAGATCGATATTTAAAAAAAAATCAAACTGTACTCTTCCATAGCAATTAGCAGCAAATAACAAATATATATTTTAAACATACTCTATAATTTTCTATGCAAGGAAAATATTACTGGCCAATCAGC
>NC_051409.1:10060889-10061236 GCF_015228065.2 Penaeus monodon | reverse complement strand
CGGCCATGCTGTTAGTACCATCTATTGTTGTCCGATGTAACTACATCAAACACTTACGAGATTCTAAATCACAGTTAGTTTCCTATCTTAAGGGTTTTCGCTGTTTTGATCGAAGAGGTGTTTGGGTAGGGAAAAAGGTGAGAGTATATATGCGTTTTTCTTGATTTTATTCAGAAGTGATATGAAGTCTTTTTTGCATTATGATATTAAGAAAAGAAGTAGCTGTTATTTTGATATGCGAGAGTCTGTATGCACACCTCCTCATACCAGAAACATTTACAAATAAATAAAATTTAATGATAATAATACACACAGGTTATCGTTAGTGCCAAATATTGTAGTGCCAG
>NC_051409.1:10060423-10060622 GCF_015228065.2 Penaeus monodon | reverse complement strand
CAAACTACTATTTATTTCTTGTTAATTTTGTGTATGCGCCGCACTTGCTACGTATGATATCAATCGTTCCCTTTTATTCCATTCATATATATCTTCATATATATGTAGAGTATGTCTGTATGTATCGATCGTATGCATCTCATGACCCGACATATTCATATCAAATATCATGTAATCACACATATCATGTCAATATATG
>NC_051409.1:10059589-10059879 GCF_015228065.2 Penaeus monodon | reverse complement strand
GGATGCATTGCGAAGCTTTGCATACCTCACTAAGTCACCATCACATCCAAGAACAAATGATCAGGATTTGATCAATGTTGTCACTTGATTAAAGAGAGGTCATCCAAGTCATAATTTATTAACTTAAATATATTAGGTCGTGTGCAGTGTCAGAAGTTGTCCCTCATGAACAGGGTTCTAGTGTGTTGTTTATTAAAGCATAAGAGCAGATATCGAGGGCAAAGGTGATGGTGAAATATTGGAATTCAAGGCAGTCTTTTGCTGGCTTTTATTACGTGAGTTATGCTACA
>NC_051409.1:10059380-10059460 GCF_015228065.2 Penaeus monodon | reverse complement strand
TTGCTTGATTAAATGTTTACAAATTGATAACAATCCTACATGACACACACATCACGATTAATTAATTATTGATAGATGAG
>NC_051409.1:10055772-10057352 GCF_015228065.2 Penaeus monodon | reverse complement strand
ATGTCAAGCACATACACACGCTAATATACATTACGTATACAGACAAACTTACACACGAGATTAGATCGCTTTGATGATCACTGTTAGCATCAGGCGAGTTTTTACTAATGTATTTTTCTTTTGCAGTTGCAGTTATCGGCGTCCCAAGCATCGTCTGCAATCTGCCTTGTGATTAGCCAGACTTCTGGGGGAAGCGGAGCCAGATGGAAAGTTTTTTGCCGGAAGATATAAGTATAAGCGAAGTCCAATAACTCTGCAGAAGATAGGAGCAGCAATCCCTAAATATGCAAATTCTCGGGCCAGTTTGATATTTCGCAACCCCGGAGCCTAGGAAAGTTCCCGCCATGGATTACATCTGCAGCGACTGCGGCAAGACCTTCAGCAAGAGCATCAACCTGACGCTCCACATGCGGGTTCACACGGGCGAGAGGCCGCACGGCTGTGACGTGTGCGGAAGGAGCTTCACGCAGAAGAGCAGCCTGAACACGCACCGCAGGATCCACACCGGCGAGAAGCCCTACGAGTGCTCTGAGTGCGACAAGAAGTTCAGCGCCAAGAACAGCTTCGACAGCCACATGCGGATGCACTCGGGCGAGAAGCCTTTCCGCTGCGCCGAGTGCGGCCAGGGCTTCAACCAGAAGAGCACTCTCAACGCCCACCAGAGGTCCCACACGGGCGAGAGGCCCTACGGGTGCCCGGAGTGCGGCAAGCGCTTCCTGGTCAAGGTCCACCTGGACGAACACTTCCTCATCCACACGGGCGAGAAACCCCACGCGTGCGCCGAGTGCGGCAAGAGATTCGTGCAGAAGGTCAACCTTCACAACCACGAACGCATCCACACGGGTGAGAAGCCCCACTCTTGCCCCGTGTGTGGCAAGAGCTTCATCCAGAAGAGCTACCTGACGATCCACAAGCGCATCCACACCAACGAGAAGCCGTACGTGTGCTCGGACTGCGGCAAGTGCTTCAGATCCAAGGGGGACCTCAACGGCCACATGCGGGTCCACCTCAAGAGCGCTGTCGACGCGAAGAGCAAGAAGAAGGCCTCGAAGAAGGGCCTCGTAGCGTCCCTGGAACCCACCCACCCGCAGGACTACCCGCTGGACTTCCCCGTGCCCTTCGTCAGCCTAGACACGGACCCAAAGGCCTTCGGCGAGCAGGGAGGACTCGACTACCTTCTCAACGGCGGAGGCGACCACCCTCGGATGCGCCTCGGCTTCTCGCGCGGGGGCCTCTCGACGCCAGCCTTGCCGCCGCCCGCGCCGCCCTCCGAGGCTGCTTTCGACGACGACATCGTCATCAAGGAAGAAATTGTGGAATGAAAAGCTGGCACAAAATGGCCGACTATTTTTTATTGGAAATAAAAAATGAAATGCCTTTCCTTTACTTTTAAGTGAAATGAATTGTACAGTCACGTCATTCTCTCAGTGCCATAGTAATATGGCGTCTTTGTTCCTATAATGTATACTGAGACCTGTCTGTATGACCGAATAAAAAAATTATTTTGGTTATGTTTGCCCTTCTCTTATAACCAATTAAAATAAAAGGAGACTGAGATCATTTGGCGATGTTGATCTCTC
>NC_051409.1:10055375-10055463 GCF_015228065.2 Penaeus monodon | reverse complement strand
TTTTCAGCGTATAAGTGATGTGTGTAAATGAGCACATATACATACAGGATATATGATGTACATTGAGTAATATTACCGAAAATTCCAA
>NC_051409.1:10053286-10053940 GCF_015228065.2 Penaeus monodon | reverse complement strand
ATAGGAGGGCCGACAGCTCGACACGTTCAGCACATGCATCACCTGCTGGAAATGTACTTATGGGGGGGACTATTTATTTTTGTAGTCGATGTCAGCGGCGGCACTTCTCGGTGTACGTAACCAAATGCCTCGTTGTTTCATCGTCTGTGGAATTGATTTTTTATTTATCTTGGTTTGATTTAATTATTTCATGTATTTATTTAACTTTATTGTTCATTTTATTCTTTTCCTTGTTGTTGTCATAAACATAAGATTTATTCAATGAATTTATTCATTTCACTTTATCTTGTTTTTTTTTTTAATTTTGTGTTATCATAAACATAAAATTTATTTAATGAATTAATGTTTAAACTTGATCTTGTTTTTTTTCTATTTATTTTATTTTATTTTATTTATTTATTTATTTTGTTATCGCAGCGTGAACGTAAAATTCTGAAACACGTATATAATCGCAAATCTCAGGAACTTCTAAGATTCTACAACCTTGCCTTTAGCTATGAGGTAAGGTACTCCTAAACGTTAAGGAAAAGAGTTTCTAATGTAAGCAACTTCTGTTTATTAAAAAAAAAAAAAAATACACGGAAACTCACCCTCTTTATATATAATATGTATACCTATTGAATAGTAATCAAGCGCATTGATATTATCATGAGA
>NC_051409.1:10052252-10052345 GCF_015228065.2 Penaeus monodon | reverse complement strand
TCTGTACAAATTTTGTTAACTTCTCTTTTGTAAAATAAAACTTTGCGTGCTACAACAATAGTATATTTGCGAATATATACCCCTATTTTATTT
>NC_051409.1:10051259-10051380 GCF_015228065.2 Penaeus monodon | reverse complement strand
GTAGAGAGAGAGAGAGAAAATGGGGGAATTGATACATATTTTACAGATGGACAGACAGACTGATGGGTGTATAGATAGGCAGATAAATAAGAGAATAAAGAAAAAGAGCACGGGCGAGAGG
>NC_051409.1:10050736-10051232 GCF_015228065.2 Penaeus monodon | reverse complement strand
AACGAGTTAATCTTCTTACACAGGACGCAACACACCAATCCTCACCGAAAATTGGTGAAGGACGAACGAATGTATTTATGTATCCATCTACCCATTTATTTACGAAAGAGAATGGGAAGTATTCTGCGCCATGTGTTAAATTAGAGAAGACATCGCATCGCATGACATATGCAGGTGACTGTCGAAGCGGTCGGACCGATAGATGGCGGCTGATGTTAGTAATGGATGTAAAATGCACCGTCGAGGATAAAACATAATTTAATTTGCTTGGCTTCGTGGGGTGAATATATAAAATTCGTTCGAGTGAATTCTGTGATAGTCAGATATAATAGAGAAATATAGGTAATTTTGTTTGTGAATGTCAAGAGGTGTTATTTTTAACAGGTACTTGCGTGTATAACGTGCATAACATGTCTAGAAGTTTTTGGTGTAGTCTTCGAAAGATGTCAAATATTTTCCAGTGGACATCTTTATGAGAACATTTGTTTGACAAATG
>NC_051409.1:10049976-10050612 GCF_015228065.2 Penaeus monodon | reverse complement strand
GAAATAATGGTTTTCCGTCTGTCTTGAAATAAGAAAACGTGACCATATTAAAAAAAAAATATATAAAAAATAGTAATAACCGAAGAGAAAAATTTAAAAGACCAATAAGTATTTTTCCGGAAACGTATATCCGTTGCGTTTCCTTTGTTATTCAGGTATATCTTTTTTCTTTCCTTGCGATATGCCGCGGCGAGACGGGACATTTTAAACTTTGGTGGTTGATTGGCAGGGACTGAGAGTGCTAAAAGAATCATTAATGATAGGGTTGTTGAGGATAGAGTAGATTTTTTTCTGGCATCTCTCCTACCCAACTTGAACTCTCTCTTTATATTTTTTATCATTCTCTATTTTCGCTTACTTCATTAAAATTAACACGATACCTTCTCGCGTCAGTCTGCGAAAGAGACAGTAGTACAAACGTTATACCTACATACATGTATTTCATTTTATTTTATTGAGACGCGAGTGACCATGCGTCTGCGCCGTGAATTCATGATCCCCAAGTTCCGAAGAACCTCGTCGCCTCACTGAGGAATCCAAGGGAAGGCGGGGGCCGCGCAGCTTGGCGCCAACGCTGGAGGAGTTGAAGCGAGGGACGAATTGGCTTAGGGATACATATAAACAGTATATATACAT
>NC_051409.1:10049257-10049370 GCF_015228065.2 Penaeus monodon | reverse complement strand
CTCCCTGATTTTCAAATGATGGACCCTATCATAATCAAACATCATTTAAATTCATGCAGCTAAAACAATGGAAAAGTAAATAAGATGAAACAGTGGCACAATATTATAAAAGA
>NC_051409.1:10048061-10048130 GCF_015228065.2 Penaeus monodon | reverse complement strand
GGACGTTAGGGACACGTTCGTAGAGGAACATGCTAACTAATCCGCGGGATGATACGGTAGGGTGGCCAG
>NC_051409.1:10047608-10047672 GCF_015228065.2 Penaeus monodon | reverse complement strand
TTAGCCCAGCCCACGATAGATGTCTTGTGCGCTTTTTATGGGTGCCTTCTCACGTTGGGCTCGC
>NC_051409.1:10045506-10046690 GCF_015228065.2 Penaeus monodon | reverse complement strand
ATGAGAATTTGCATATTCCCCAACCTGTCTACCTATCGCTCTCCGCCAATTACTGCCAAGTTCAGAAGGAAAACGAGATAAGCTGATTTTGTTAAATGAATCGGAATATCTTATTCGCAAAAGCTCTCCCGCCGTTCCCTTTGAAGATGCATTCTGCCTCGTCGTTTTGGGCTGATATACTTAATCATCGTCTTAAGTGGCACATGATTTCCAGCAGACTCCAAGGACTAGTGGATTCCAGAAGCTCTTTAGGATGTTAATGTTAAAGTCGGTACGGCTGCTGTCCGTGTCCGTTTCCTTGTTAATGTTTTGGTGTTCGGTTTGTTTAACGTGGGAGAGAATGCCTTTTTTTTCGGAAGTTTTAGTGGTGTTTGTGGTTTGCGATTTTCGCGTATGTTCTTGAGGTTTTGTGATTTTGTAGATGTGATTATTCTTACTTTGGTTTGTGATTCATGGGTTTGTGATTTCGTAAATATATTTAATGAGGACTTTTTGGTTTCGTCAATATGATCAATGGTTGAGATTTTGATATTATTCTTGATCATTTGTTGTCTGGTAAATATGTTTCATATAGTTTGTGCTATCTTAAGAATATTTGATACTGATGGTTTGTTATTTGGTAAATATTGGTTATGGACTTTGAGTTTGTAAATAATCTTGTATGGTATATCGTAAGTATCAATGTATTTTTTTCCTATGAATTCAAAACAACAGCGTTTTGTAATTTCTTAAAGAAATATTGATAGTGTTTTCGCGAATTTAACTGATAGATGACGATAATTCGCTTGTCTGCACAGGAGATCCGTTTCGCTACGCACTCTCCTATACTTATGAATTGCTGTTGCTCCGTGTGTTCATTCATCGTCCCTTTGGATGCTATTCTTAAGCTCAAGATTACTGAAACTTGCTCGCTACCTGAGCCGCCCTAAGTATGCAAAAGAATAAAGTTGAAAAAAAATATATAGTGCGTGTTTTATACATTGTGTTATGAGAAAGTAAATGTTTACTTTGGAGAAGTTTGCTTCAAAGAAAACGGTACAGTGCCCATACCAGCAGACATACGGTGCGTATAATATGAACGCGTCTATTTCGAAACCTTTTGCTTTATTTTCTGATACTGAAGGCCTTGCATGGGTCCGGACAAGTTGTATGTTCGCGTAAGATAAGGATACGGTAGATTACAG
>NC_051409.1:10045288-10045386 GCF_015228065.2 Penaeus monodon | reverse complement strand
GTATCTTTCTTTCTTATTCACTTAAATGATCAGGCGGTGAAATGTTCACATTTTTGAAGAACAACGGATGTCTTTGGTTTTGGCAGCCGATTATCAAT
>NC_051409.1:10044695-10044785 GCF_015228065.2 Penaeus monodon | reverse complement strand
AAGAAAGAGAGGATGAATGGGGAACAAGGGAGGAGAGAAAATCAATGCTAAAGAGTACGAGAAAATCGATGGCAAAATAAGGCTGATAAA
>NC_051409.1:10044399-10044643 GCF_015228065.2 Penaeus monodon | reverse complement strand
ACGACAGTAACTGGGGAAATCTAGAATAAATACATCTTAAAGAAGAGAGAGAAAAAAAAACGCGAAAAACACGAAATAAAAGCTTCTCTAACCCCCCTCTCTTTTCTCCCTCCCTTTCCCTTTGCTTCCCTCTCCCATCCCCCCCTTTTCTCCCTCTCTCCTTTCCCCTCTTCCTCGTTAAGTTTCCTACGTTGACCTCTATTTCCCCTTCTTCATCTTCCCTTTCCCTTGAAGCACCCGTTAT
>NC_051409.1:10043899-10044081 GCF_015228065.2 Penaeus monodon | reverse complement strand
TTGCGCGAATGTCTTTCATTCTATTAATATCTATATCGTCAATTATCGGCGCATTTTATACCAAAATGAACTGACTACAAGTCCGCACTCACGTGGAAATTATTGCAGGCACAAGACACTCTCTTACATCAAAATGGAGAAACCTGAAGTCAGCAACACGAGAAATATGATTTCAAGCGTAA
>NC_051409.1:10043406-10043615 GCF_015228065.2 Penaeus monodon | reverse complement strand
CTTGAATCGTTATCAATAGCATTCCTGGTAAATTGAGAAACCAATATTTTTCCTAATTATCTAAGGTACCCCTGAAAACGTCGTTGGGGACAAAAGAAAACGTAAACACATTCTTATACACAATGCAAAATATCAAATTCTAAAGCCATCATCTTAGGAATCGATTCACTGTTGTTATTCTATGTTTTTTTTATGGGAGCGAAAATGGA
>NC_051409.1:10043053-10043148 GCF_015228065.2 Penaeus monodon | reverse complement strand
CAAACTGTGCCTTTTTCCTCTTTTTTTTAGATAATATATATAGCCTGAGACCATTTACAGAGTAGCTCTAGCAACTTGGAAATATATCCAAAGAC
>NC_051409.1:10042019-10042973 GCF_015228065.2 Penaeus monodon | reverse complement strand
GAACTATTAATTGCACGTAAATACTCAGCAGCAAGTAAAGAAAAAAGTAGAAAGATGTAAAAATAGATAAATAGATAGAAGAAGCAGTCGTAGAAGGAAATTAAGGAAATGAGTCATTTGCTAATAAAAACACGCAATTGAATTCCTTAAAATACGGAAAAAAGATCATAAGGAAGATGTAAATACGAATTCCAGTTTGATTCCACGAAACCTTGGCTTAATGCAAAGAGATTTTGCAATTTACTTATGCAACTGCTCACTAGATCAAGATTGTGCAAAAACTATATTAGAGTTTCCGTGTGTTTTGTAAAGGAAGATCGAGGGTGCAAACACAAAGAAAAGGAAAATGCAATGCGATTGGCAGCAATAGAATTAGGTTGTAATAATTATACACTATATAGCCAGCATATTAAGAAGCGATATTACTATTATACCAAAAACATAAAAAAGAGACATGGCATTTATAATCTTATAAGCTTCAGAATATCCACTAACCTTGGCGGGAAAAAGAACTACATCGGACTACCATGTGTGCTTAAGGGCGAACAAACCATCATCCGTTAAGGGGATTCTCAACCTAAATGAGACGGCGGAAGGGACATGAGATAAAATGGAATTATTATTGTATAACGTTTGCTGTGTTTAATTCCAGAGACAAACATCGCGCAACGGGAGAGGCAATTAATATTTCACGACTTGTAAAATGCTAATGGAACCTGTTAACGTTTGCCGTAACAACGAGCATTAGCAGTTTACACTAGGCTCGTAAACCGGGGTTCATATTGCAAGGAGAAAGTCACACACCACTGTAGTCTGGCTGGATACATTTGCTTCAAGAAAACGACTCGATAGAACGGCGCGAGTTCTGTGTTATGGGTTACTGGTTCCTAAATAGGAGATTACTTAGAAGTTCATTAAGATGAGACCAAGAGATTACCTTGGGATTTAAAACAA
>NC_051409.1:10041379-10041504 GCF_015228065.2 Penaeus monodon | reverse complement strand
ATATGTAAGCACTCAGCCGCACACACAAGAGTCCACTCCTAAGCTAAAATGGAAAGGTGAAAATACCTGCAAATAATTATGTAGAAAAAAAATCTAAAATGTTAGCAGAGCTTCCCCTGTAGCGT
>NC_051409.1:10040743-10040925 GCF_015228065.2 Penaeus monodon | reverse complement strand
GCCTCCATATTCACTTATCGACATTTGAAAATAATTACGATAAAAAGTCAATGCGAAGATTGCGATCATCCCTCTTGCTCTTTTCAAGCATTCAACGGCGTTCGAAAACGACGGCGGTGACTTCGGTTCGGGGTAGATTTTGGAGCAAGGATATTACGGAAGCATCGCAGGTAAAGAATTGG
>NC_051409.1:10038058-10038329 GCF_015228065.2 Penaeus monodon | reverse complement strand
CAGACACAATGCCCTAAATCTGTTATTCAAGAACGACAAAATAAATACTCCAGTAAGAACAAAGCATCACCACCAACGGCAACGAAGAGCAAATTGTCGCGCAAAGAAATCGTCACAACAAAGGCGTCTCGCACTTCATTCTGTAATCGGCGTTAATTACCATCACGAAACTAATGATTTTGACATTACGTATAATTGCGTGTAAGTTATTAATGTCGATAATGGCAATGGCTGAGTTGTGTCTCGAGCTTTGTTGTGACGAAGAATGCTG
>NC_051409.1:10037867-10038031 GCF_015228065.2 Penaeus monodon | reverse complement strand
ACTGAAAGGTTTGTGAGGATACTCGTGATATAGTGGACAGAAACTATTTTATACGTATAACTATTAGAAATTATGATAGTAATGAAAACAAAGATAAATATAATAGTTATAATAACAATCATAATGATACTAATGATGACTATATAAAAGATAACAGTATATAC
>NC_051409.1:10037557-10037675 GCF_015228065.2 Penaeus monodon | reverse complement strand
CAATACATAAGGCATTAAGCTGAGTGGCATAGCGCCCACTTAGCAACCGTAAGGTCCCAGGTCCCGCCCAGTCAACACTCTCCTCATCCGAATCAGCTGTGGCTAAGTACAAGCACGC
>NC_051409.1:10037288-10037392 GCF_015228065.2 Penaeus monodon | reverse complement strand
AGTACAGGCATCGTGATAGGGTCAATGTCGGGCTGGAAAGGAGCTGCTTGCATTTCCGCATCGCTCAGGGGCTTAGGAGGCAGGTTCTTTTGCGAAAAAAGGCA
>NC_051409.1:10036598-10036664 GCF_015228065.2 Penaeus monodon | reverse complement strand
CCGGGCTTCAAAATTCCAGGAACCCGGGCGAAGATGAGAAATTCCTGGCCGTCGCCTCCGTCTTCT
>NC_051409.1:10036488-10036561 GCF_015228065.2 Penaeus monodon | reverse complement strand
TAGTGGCTCTAATAATGTTATTCGCGTCCGACTTGATATCGTCCGTCATTGCCAGATTAATGTCGTTATAATC
>NC_051409.1:10033287-10035113 GCF_015228065.2 Penaeus monodon | reverse complement strand
GAACGTTTTGGATAATCTTAAAAGGAAAAATAAACAGGCATCACACTTCCCATCAAAACATTCGAACACAAGAAACACGCGATATAACACAGGGATGCCTCGGATCCTATTGTCACAACTGAGCCAGATGGGTGGGCGTGCTCTGACCCTAGTGTCGCACCAAGGACTCTAAGGACTTATATAGACCATGTGTTGCATAAAGCCTCTATAATAAGTCTCTTCATTAAGCTGTATATGTGCACAATTGCATCGATACTGACCTGATTTTGGCCCAACAACATTAATGCAGAATGGTATCTCGGAACTCTCAACAAGGTTCTATATATGGCATTATGACTAACTTTCATTTTAGATCGGAGAAATTATTATGACAAAAAAATTATGAGTAATTTTCATTTTAGACTTTATAGGAACTCCATAGCCATTACAGCATTACGTTCTGAACACGGATTCCTTTGTTTTTATGTCGCACATTCTGAATTTCTGTATTCCCGAATAATCAAGTGGCTCTAACTCACTTCATTATATCCATATCATCTTTTTGGTCACTTGTACTAGTGTGCCCTAAGTATGGATAGTCGGTCACATATTGGAGTTTGTCATTATCCGAACGGAATTTTGGTATAAACTTTGCAAAATTCTTTCGTGGCCATGCAATTATACAGACCCTTTTGGCCGTGTTGTAAACAATACTAATGATTCTCGCATGGCAGTCACAGCAGCACCATGTCGGCAGCATATGCCAGGTGATTCATACACTTTTCTCCGCTATAAAAGGGCGTTAAAATTTACGCTTAGTTCATCCATGTAAACACTGATACGCTTTTATCCGGTATAACAGTCCAGGTCCATAGAGTTTTAGTTTATCCATGTACACACTAAAGAGGTGTGGCGAGGCGAATCATCCCTGTCTGATACCCTCGGAGAGCGCCTGACTCCATCTGGCCTGGAAGGTCCGTTGGTTATGCCAGTAACAAGGGAATTGTACAGTGCATCGTAGGGCAGACCGTTCAAGTAATTTTGCTTGGTTAACTTTGTCGAAAGCCTTTCGTATATCAAGAAAACTTATAAAACCGAATTACCAATTGCAGTATAATAGTTACCCATATCTCTTCGTGTATAGATATATAATTTTGTGGAATGGTGTTGTATGGAACCAAACTGATTATCTGTTGTTGACAGGCATTGTCTGCATCTGTTTAGTTAAGTGAATTCGAACAGCTTAGAGACTGCAGGGGCAAGGGCTTCACCGCCTCTTCACTCACCGATGTTGAGCCTAGATATATTTTGCAATGCAAATAGCACAGAATGCCACTTACTTTTTATTTCTCCCTGTCACTCATTGCGTAAAAATCGTAAACAACTCATTTACAACTAAACGCTGTAGCAGTGATAGTTTGAGTTCAGTGTAAACAGGCATAGTATGTTTAATAGCCTCGTCGAGCTCGCTACAACATGCCATAGTCCATATGCTTGCAGCCACAGAGTCTCTTTGTCTAAGATAGACCACAGAATTCCTTCCTGCATCCGGGCATTATGTAGGTAAAAAAGAAATTTCTGTCATGTGCATAAAAAGGTTTAACGTGACATAGTATATACACCACTGTGTAACCTTTTTCTCTCGCTTTATTATTATCATTAATTCCATTGAAGTGTTTAACATCTTGTAATTACATTTTCTTTTTTTATAACTCTATTCTTGTGTATCATCTCCCCGAAATATTCTCTGCAGTGAATATATCCTTGTTTTGCTCCTGAAGAAGGTTTGCGTCCGGTGGCTGACGATGTCACGAATCTGGATGGCTCAGTGGTCTGCTTAAGCTGAT
>NC_051409.1:10032684-10033112 GCF_015228065.2 Penaeus monodon | reverse complement strand
CTCCGTAAACAGCCTCATCGAGTTTCCGCCCATCTTTCACGTAATACTAGGCCCTTATTTTTGTTAAAAAACAAGTCACGTCTAAAAAAAAAAATGATACAAATACATCAAGGCCTAATGAAGACAAGCTGAAAGTGAATACTGGACGCTAAAAAAGGAAGATTTAACTATTTGTTAAGAAGAGAGAGAGAAAGATCTTGTCAAGAAGAATACTTATTACTTTTTCGGGACGCAATCTAAGGCAAGGATCTTCCTTCTGAAATAATTTATCCCCTCAGTGACAAAATTAAGGGCAATGGGGAATTATGGAATACATACCATAACAAATACAAGAGCAGGACTAAAATAATATGAAAATGGCTGATATTAGCAGACATGTACACCAGAAATATCCACTCGATTACACGCTTAAGTATATCCCGTCAGAG
>NC_051409.1:10031514-10031803 GCF_015228065.2 Penaeus monodon | reverse complement strand
ACAAAGCAGAGACAGATGAAGAATCCAGGTATTCGAGTTCTGGAGTTACCGTCGATTTCTCCGTGCTGATGGACGGTCAAGCGCACGAATGAAAGGGCTTGCTCATGGTATTAATAAGCGCAAAATCTCCTTTACTGGACACGTGGCACAGCGCAGAGCAGGCATTACTTGGCGCGTATGGTGTAAGGGAGAGAAACCGAGAAGAGTAAAACAAAATATGAGGATAAGAAAGATAAAAGAGAGGGAGAATTGGAGGATTTTTTTGCAGGGATGCCACGGCAGATGAGTG
>NC_051409.1:10031091-10031367 GCF_015228065.2 Penaeus monodon | reverse complement strand
AGGGACGCTTACATATACCCTCCCGGTTATCAGACTCGACCGTGTGCGCGCGTGACGTCATCTCGCTCATTGCTCGTTTACACCAACAACACTAACAACCGCCGCCGGAACTCCATATGGTGGGAGCCACTTTGACTCCGACGGTTATGGCTGAGGCGGCGTTAGATTCTCATCTTACGAGACAATTATTTCCTGCAACAGCACAATATGACGGCGCTCAACAACCTTCTTGTCGGGAAAGTTAAGCTGCGTTATGCCTAATGGCCGAAGCGACGA
>NC_051409.1:10030370-10030566 GCF_015228065.2 Penaeus monodon | reverse complement strand
GGAAGCGAAATCGACGCGCGGATGATTACTGTCACGACGAATGAGTGCGATGATTCGAACGGTTCGGTGCTTCGAATGTTTCATTCCTCCGTGCTTCGAATGGTTCAGCGTTCGAATCAATTGGCATTTTAGCTGAGAAGGAGAAGGAGATATGTAGTGTCGGGTCGTTGCACCGAGTGTCACGCTAAAGTAGAAT
>NC_051409.1:10029941-10030170 GCF_015228065.2 Penaeus monodon | reverse complement strand
AAGAATGGGGTTTAGTAAAAGAGAATATCTATATTCTGTTGTATGCGATACCTCCATGTTCTCTAGTTCACGAAATCGTAAAGTTTGAATCATTTTCTAATGTGAGAAATATACCCGAATTGAAAAATGATATTTTTGACGTGTCTCTGTCTAATGCAGTTTATTCAAGTATTCAAGTTCTTTTAATTTCATGTCAAAAGTCGAGTGTAACTATAGGAAAGCGGTCTCA
>NC_051409.1:10028836-10029342 GCF_015228065.2 Penaeus monodon | reverse complement strand
TAGTTTTCGTTTTCTAAATGTTTCATTTCGAAGTCTGATTATTTTACGAATCAACGTCTGATGCAAACTCCTGGAACTGAAAATCAAATTCGCTTTTGGTCTTACATTTAACATTAAATGAATATGTAAGTAAACATTCACATACAAATAGATAACATAGAGCCATATAAATATACAACGAGATCGATAAGTAAAACTGTTATTTTCATGGTCAGCTTGGAGATATATAATAAAACATTATTTCATGATAATAGGAACAGACATCTTAGCAACTACAAGATAGCAAATACGACAAAGCAGACTAAGAAAATACCCTAAAACACAAAAAACTTTTTAATATTACTACGTGTTCCGTTCTTAATACAGTACAATCCTTTATTACTAATAATAATATTAATACTGTATTGCACTATATGCTGCAACGTAGTACACAAACACACTTGGCTGGCATTTGGCCAACCGCGTTCGAATCCTGCATTGCCAAGGGAGGGTAACAACTCGCAGTC
>NC_051409.1:10028284-10028666 GCF_015228065.2 Penaeus monodon | reverse complement strand
GTGCTAGTATGACATCCCGTTAAATAAAGGGTGTCACACTAGTGCTGTTTCCATATTTTTTAATGTTTTTTTTTTTCATTACGCTGACTTTTTCCCCCAAATGCGATAATTACTAGCCTTATGGTAATTATCGTTTTCGGTGACAAATTTTATGCTGGCTCTTTTTATTCAAATCATAAGATTTAGCTGATAATCACTCTAGTAATGTAAAACAAATGTATATTTATGAAACGATTATGAAAAGCTAATCTGAACTGTATGTAATATAAACTAAAATTGACAAAATTCTTTATTGCATTTGTCTTTAAACCACGTTCAGCCCAATGAGACCTGAGACTAACAGCGAATATGCGAATGAGAATGGCAAAACACTCTACAGCGT
>NC_051409.1:10028061-10028223 GCF_015228065.2 Penaeus monodon | reverse complement strand
GCCACTGTGCACTAACTAGACAATAATTTCGTAAACATTCTGGATTTTTTTTCCAGGTCTGAAGAGGAACGAGACTAAAATGAATAGTATAATAATGATCAAGACAATAATAAATCAGCTATACTATATATAATATAATGATAATGATGAACTAAATGATAC
>NC_051409.1:10027796-10027872 GCF_015228065.2 Penaeus monodon | reverse complement strand
GTACTGATGTCAATATTAATGAAAGATGAAAATGACGGTGATTATAATAGTTATAAAAAAACTGTTCTAGATTTAG
>NC_051409.1:10027071-10027757 GCF_015228065.2 Penaeus monodon | reverse complement strand
TGTGGAAATGTTTGTTCCTGTACTCCTTTACCAAAACAAATATTGTCTGTCAGATGTACGCTCTCTTTATTTCTTTTGTTGCATGGTGGTGATTTATTGCACATTGGATAGATCTGCTGATGGCAGTACACATGCGCGCACGCACATACAGTACGCAGACACAAATATCTATCTATTTAACGACAGAACTTTATGCTGTACATCAGAGAGAGAGAGAATGTTCAGGTGAATGTTCATTTATGTCCCAACGAGATATTACAAATCTGAGCTACGGACAAAGATCAATATAAACAAATGCAATCATATGCAACCGCTCAGTCACTTATCTAAATACGCTGCCGGGCCTCTGTAAACACGCAGTACATTTTCATGTCTTTCTCCGCGCGTTAAAAAGAACGAGTGAAGTATGAATTGCGTACCACTAGAAACTCCTACATAAGCGAGAACTTCACCTCCTTCGTCAGGAGAACATGACATTCCAGGCCCTTCTATCATCTCCTGTCGTCAGTCACACAATGGACACGCCCCCTTGAGGAATTTTGTTTGTTTACTCCCAAAATTCCACTCCAAGGAAGCTTGTATGGTTATGGACCGATCTATCATGCGTATGACAATGAATAAGTTATTTTTTTATCATTAGTTTGAGTTCATTCTTATTTTCTTCTTCGTTTCATCAGCTTTCGTAA
>NC_051409.1:10026812-10026966 GCF_015228065.2 Penaeus monodon | reverse complement strand
ACACGCGATTGGATTGAGAGACCAAGACTCCGCCAGAAAAGATAATGTGAATTTTTGCGTTGTCATAAGTTTACCACTATTCACTCAAAGCCTGTTTTATATCAGTCAGTTTCACGGTGATAAATACCGCTTTGTCCGTTGAACGTTCAAAGAC
>NC_051409.1:10026467-10026672 GCF_015228065.2 Penaeus monodon | reverse complement strand
TCTAGTTGTTAAGGAAGTGGGTCCGTGATAGTGCGTGCGTTGCTTTAGAGTTATTGAAAGCCTTCGTGCTTGCACATAGTCTCATCACTTCTTCGCCTGTAAATAACAGACAGGGAGTTGCATTAAAGCAAGCAAAATGCAACTGCAACCGATCTGGGAGAAGAAGTAAAATGTTGTGTTGTTTAAGCCCTTTCTGACGTTCCAG
>NC_051409.1:10025389-10025831 GCF_015228065.2 Penaeus monodon | reverse complement strand
CAGTCTACGATCCACATTTTCTCCTTTAATGCAAAATGGCCGTAAATCGTCCAAGCGGATATAATTCCTTATCATCGGCTGATACAATATACATTTTATTTAAAAAAAAGGCGACGTTATTTTGTTTTAAAGTTTGAATATTCCATTCTTTTATTTTATAGTCTCTATAGATTTTTTTTCTCGTATATTTTTTCGTTTTCATTTTCGATCTATTTTTTTTCATGTATACTGTATATTATATTCTCATTTTCATCTCATATTATTATTTTTAATTATGTTTTCTTTTTTTTTCTATATTGAATATTTCTATATTTTCCACATTCTTTTTGGGTTTATTTCTATCACATTTACTCTTTTCTCGTATACACATATACACATTTTCAGTTTCATTTTCACCCATACTTTTCACTTCCAATTGTATAATACACTTTTCCCTTTCAAT
>NC_051409.1:10025026-10025243 GCF_015228065.2 Penaeus monodon | reverse complement strand
CTATTTCGCACACCCTATTTTGCCCCAATTTCAGGACGCCATCGATTCCGCGCGAGTTCCAGACGCACAACAGTTTTTTGGGGATACTCATCTAAATTTATCTTTATGTGCCTGAGTTAAATTTCACCGGGCGGATCTTGCACTTTCCTGTAGGTGTGTGTCGGAAGAAATGAAACTTTATGGAACGAGTGATTAGAAAAAAAATATATGTTTATTT
>NC_051409.1:10024226-10024819 GCF_015228065.2 Penaeus monodon | reverse complement strand
CCAGGCAGACAACACAGAGCCAGGCAAGAAGACGAGAACGCAGGACAAGAAAAGAAGAGAGAGACAGAGCACAGACGAGGACGCAGACACGGCTGAAAAAGACCGATAGAGATAAAGAGAGAAAGTAATATTACTAATGACACAAAAATATTTCCACCATGGGGCACTGCGATAAAAGTGAACAGACGAAATCATCCAGCAGAGTGAGCGGCGGAAATCGCAGAAGAAGAAGCGAGGAAAATCGAAATAAAGAAGTAAATAAAGAAAATGAAAAAACGATAATCGCGGTAGGAGGGGAAAAAATGGAGGAGGATGAAGGAGGTGGAAGACGAATGCAAAAAAAGGAGAAAATATAGGGAATAAGGAAGAAAAATTAGATGATATGAACGTTTTGGAGAATTGAGAAAGGTCTACCAGGAAAAGGAAAGGAGAAGCGCGCAAAGAAACGACACCAAAAATGCAATAAAAGATGTATCAATAAATTTTGCATGAAAAAATAATGCTTAGCGGCCTCCACATTCTTTACATTTTCGTGTACATGTTTATATCTCTAAGGCTCAATTTTCTGCGATCGATGTTATTGGCTTTGATCT
>NC_051409.1:10023733-10023911 GCF_015228065.2 Penaeus monodon | reverse complement strand
ACCTACTATAGTATGAAAATCAAAAATAAACGTAAAACAAAAGAGAAAGACACAGCGAACGAAAAAAACTGATGTAAAAACAAAACAAAACAAAAAAGAAACAACAAAAACAAAGAAAAATAACATCAAAGACCAAAAAAAAATCGAAATCCACCGCAGAAGGAAAGCGACTGCAAGC
>NC_051409.1:10023483-10023707 GCF_015228065.2 Penaeus monodon | reverse complement strand
TCGACCCCACCGCAGAAGGAAAGCGCCTGCAAGCAGCGGCGCCTCGGGATCGACTCGCCACAACACAAATCGTCGGGAAAAAGCTCCGAATTAGGGAAGACAGAGCACCGTCTTGAGGTCCACTTCTCGGCTCTTTAGTAGTCTCCCAACCTCGCTTGATCGCCGCCTTGGGGTCAGGCGGGGTCACGTGAGGTCAGTAGGTCAAGAATTGGCATTGGGAGTGC
>NC_051409.1:10020024-10020225 GCF_015228065.2 Penaeus monodon | reverse complement strand
CGGCGGTGGGTAGGGAGGGGGGGGGGGGCACCGACGAGTAGCTGAATCTGTGTCCTAAAAGAGCTAAAACACTGACTGGAGCTTCAGTGTGTCTTCGCGTCTCGTTGCGTCAACACGGTCCCGAGTAGCGAGTGTGTCATCTCCCTTCGCTTCTGTTGGCTGCTCTCTCTCTCTGATCTTTTACTGTTATTTTTTCGCAGT
>NC_051409.1:10018876-10019801 GCF_015228065.2 Penaeus monodon | reverse complement strand
CACTTCTCTTATTAGTGATTCAATTAAATATTTAACTTTGATATTTTGTTTTTACAGATAGATTGACACTTTCTTACCTGTATACTTTTTTCAACATTTCTAAACCTGACCGAATTGGTTTTACACTATACTTCCACTCACAATGACCCTATTCTAAACCTCATCTGATCATTGATAACAGGGCTTGGCGAATTTTTGTCTGACTAAAGTATAACACCTCAAATGTACCACTGCTAATTAATTGATCAAAAAGTAAACGACATATTGATTTAACAAAACAGATTAAAAGAAAATTGAAAAAACATAATCTGTGACAGAACGGGAATGTTATTTAAAGATATCTCAATAAGTAAGGAATTAGTATTTAATTACTATCTTCGATGAAATGACGCCTTATAAAAAAAATTGAAATTAATTGATAAACATGGCTTTTAAGATTTTATTTGATCTGCTTTGCAGTATGGTGGACTAATGAACGTACTGAACAAAAATAATTAAGAAGAAAAGTAAAAACTAAATAGATCGTTATATACTAAGATGAAATGATTTAAACGAAAAAGAATTGGAAAAAATAGAACAGTGACAGAAAGAAATGACAGGAAACTGAGATTATTATAGATATCTCAAATAGGTAATTGATGTGTAGCACAGTTTTATAATTAACTGAAAAAAAAATAAATATTCATGACGTGCAATTTTATAAAGGTTTAATTAATTATGATGATGTGCTTTGACTTAATGAAATATTAGAAGAAGTAAAACTTGTTTTATACTGATGATGATAATGATTTGATATACGTGAAATAGATGTGGTAAATTACAGCAACTGATTGATATGACAGATGATGATGAATGTGATATTACGTAAAATTAGCTGCTCAATTATTATTAACATATCACCTAGTTGCATATTATTGAATGTCAA
>NC_051409.1:10017279-10017607 GCF_015228065.2 Penaeus monodon | reverse complement strand
CCTCTTCCATAATGTCGTTCCGTCCTGCAAATTGGTCCTAATGCTTATGTCACATGTTCCAGGCCCTTCATGATAGTGTTTGAACAAGTTCTTACAGCAGGTTCTGATTACGTGTGGGATCCTAACAAAAGATATTTCAGAGTCTGTGTTCACAGATTTCAAAGTATTACATTGACGTGCGTTGTTATTCTTTTAAAGTATATGACATGTCCTCGTTCCTTTGGGGGTGTAGACTCTTGCTGATTATCATCTGCAGTATTTACAACGCTCTGATTTTAATAAAAATACCGGTACAGAGACGAATATTTATTTGATTAAAAATCTACTG
>NC_051409.1:10016886-10017144 GCF_015228065.2 Penaeus monodon | reverse complement strand
TCTCCAGCAAGTTGATAGATCCTGCTTAAACATACGGGTAAACGTTCAAATACCTACTTTTTCTACGGCAGAACAGACATATCATGATCTGTATTTGGCAATAACTTGCAGCCAAGAGCTTGAGAATGGGTTGATATTGATAAAGTTGACTTCACTTTCTTATCTTTAAATACCTTTAGAACTGTAAAAGATATATTGGGTTAGCACTGTATATGTTTGACGTGTATACTGTTCTCTAGTTGAAAGAACTTCGAATGA
>NC_051409.1:10016537-10016605 GCF_015228065.2 Penaeus monodon | reverse complement strand
TATTTATATAAAGAGCTGTCTGTAGTATTATTCCACCAAAAGTGTCAAGGCACAATCAGCCTTTGTTA
>NC_051409.1:10016328-10016516 GCF_015228065.2 Penaeus monodon | reverse complement strand
AGTGTATGTTCACTTTTGACCTACATTTAATGCACACATCAACATATGTGATGAAATCATTGCCCTTAAATGTTATGTTTAATCTTAACATGTGCTTTTGGATGCTGAAGAAAATAGAACTCTGCACGGAAGTAAGTGAAAGGCTAAGGATAATCCCCGTACAGTTTAACCTTACCCATGATCTTAAC
>NC_051409.1:10014238-10014369 GCF_015228065.2 Penaeus monodon | reverse complement strand
TCGCCCTTATCCAGATCGTAAACTGATAATCACCTAACCCCCATCGTTGCAACTCACCTATAATCATCCCATGATAATAATTATCATCGCAGACTCGGCCTAATCACGGCAAATTTCCCCTTACCCTTCTC
>NC_051409.1:10013388-10014010 GCF_015228065.2 Penaeus monodon | reverse complement strand
CACCTACTCTCCCCTCGTCTCTTCCTTTCCATCACTTTCACTCCTCCCCCCAAGTTGTCTCCTTTCAAAGCCTGTCTTTTTCCCTCTCACGTTCTCCCTCTCTTCCCTCTCTCCACCTTCCTCCCTTACTTTCTTCCTTTCCCCCATTTCCCTCTCACATGTAACCTTCACTCTCACCCTAACCCCCTCCCCTCTCTGCCCTTACCTGCACCCTCTCCCTCTCCCCCTCTTCCTCTCCTTTTCCCCTTCCCTCCACCCATCTTCCTCCCTTCCCTCCACCCCTCCTCCTCCCTTCCCCTCTCTCTCCCTTTCATCTCCCCCTCTAGCTCCCCTTCCCTCTCTCCCTTCCCTCTCTACCCCTTCACCCTCTCTCCCTTTCGTGTCCCCCTCTTTCCTCTCCCGCGCTTCCCCCGCTCTTTAACCCCCTTTCAACCATATAATTATCCAAAAGATACTTTGTAAAGATCGCGTTGGCTATTTTGGTTGATCGTCTTAATATCAGTGGCGATGCGTCGATATCTATAATGGCAGTTAATTACTCATAATTAACACGAGGGTGATTAGCATCCTGCCTGGGTTATCGTTTTCCACATTGACTTTAAGGCGGAAGGGGTGACTGCGA
>NC_051409.1:10012832-10012906 GCF_015228065.2 Penaeus monodon | reverse complement strand
ATTAGATCCAGTCCAAATTATTATAACTTCCTCTTATGAGTGAGGAAGATAGATAGCTATATAGAGGTAGAATT
>NC_051409.1:10011654-10012725 GCF_015228065.2 Penaeus monodon | reverse complement strand
TTAATCTTGCCCTTTCTTTGCCCAAATTTACCTCACCTTTGCCTGGTCTTGAACAAAACTTACCTTTCTTCAGAGCTTAGTTTTCATCAAGGCAAATTTGCTGTCCTTCAACCCATTTAAAAAAATCAAACTCGTTTCCATCAAGTCTTAAATCAACATTACTTCTTTAATCCAAACTTTATCAAACGGTAGATTAGTTAAGCCTAAAACTTAGCTCTTTCCTCATATCATCTTGCTTCTTCTCAAGCCAAACTTGCTGCCCCAACCTAAACTTGTTTCTCTTCCAGCTAAACTTTGTTTTCCTTCAAACCAATCTTGCTTTTCCTCAAACCAAACATACTTTAACTCAAACCAAACTTGCTTTTCTCAACCAATCTTGATTTCTCAACCAACTTGCTTTTCCCAAAACAAACATTCTTTCCTCAACCAATCTGCTTTCTCAAACCAAACTGCTTTTCTCAAACCAACATACTGTTCTCAACCATCTGGTGCTTCCTCAAACAACATACTTTTCCTAAACCAACTTTGCTTTTTCCTCAACCAACATACTATTTCTCAAACCATCTGCTTTCCTCAACAACATACTTTCTCAACAATGACTTTTCCTCAACACAATCTTGCTTTCTCAACCAAATCTGCTTTTCCTCAAACCAACTTGCTTTCTCAAACCAATCTTGCTTTCCTCAAACCAAACATACTTTAACTCAAACCAAACTTGTTTTTCCTCAAACCAAACTTGCTTTTCCTCAAACCAAACTTGCTTTTCCTCAAACCAATCTTGCTTTTCCTCAAACCAAACATACTTTTCCTCAAACCAAACTTGCTTTTCCTCAAACCAACCTCGCTTTTCCTCATTCCATACTTTACCTTCCCTCAACACTTATTTCCCTCGAATCTAACTTGCCGTATCTCCTCCTTGAGCCTGAAACTTGAGCTCCAAACCAAAACCGAACTTAAGTGACACTCAAATTCGTCCTCAAACGCCCATACATAATCTACTCGTATTGGAAAAAACATCAGAAAGAAGTTTGGCGAAAAAAATCGAAGTTTGGCAAATTTGCTTTCTTGTAA
>NC_051409.1:10011385-10011474 GCF_015228065.2 Penaeus monodon | reverse complement strand
AATTAGAAAATAATGGTCTTTCGATACGAACTGACTTAGAGACAGAATGACTTTTGGGCCGACTTACCTACATGCCGAATGACTTATAC
>NC_051409.1:10011093-10011157 GCF_015228065.2 Penaeus monodon | reverse complement strand
AAGGAATGACTGATATAAGAAATAGAGAGAGAAAAAAACTAGCTGATGAACTTAATTGAACTGA
>NC_051409.1:10010949-10011017 GCF_015228065.2 Penaeus monodon | reverse complement strand
GATTTTGAAGACGAAAAAATGAACTTAAAAAAAAAAGACTAACTCGACTGTCCAGACCAAGTGGAAAC
>NC_051409.1:10010804-10010906 GCF_015228065.2 Penaeus monodon | reverse complement strand
GCAGAGTGGTATTCTCCCCTGATTGAAACAATGCAAGTTTGCGCTGAAGGTGAATAGATGGATGACTACGCGCGATTGAAAGAGTGATGACCTGACTTTTCG
>NC_051409.1:10010112-10010589 GCF_015228065.2 Penaeus monodon | reverse complement strand
CACAGATACCATCATTATCACTGATATATTATTGACAGACGCAGAGGAAAGTGGAAAGGAAAAAAGAAAAAAAAGATGAAAGAGGAGGAGAAAAAAAAAGAGGAAAACAGAAGATGAAGAAGATAAAGTAAGAACGAAAAAACATAGAAAAAAAAGAAAGAAAGAAAAAAAGAGAAATGAGAGAGAATATAGTAAAAAGAAAGATGACACAGAAGAAGAAAGGGAAAAAAAATCAAGAAAACGAAGAAGAAAATAAAATGAAACAAAAACAACAAGAAAATATAAAAAGAAAGAACACTGAACAATATGAACAAAAATATGTCAGTGAAACAATAGACAACAAGAACAACTGTAGAAATTTCGAAACCAAAGTCAGCATCTTAACCATCGAACACCATTGAATAAATCACACTGCAACGGTTACTTACAATTTGCATAATGTACTTATAAACTAGAAATGATGACCAGGATGGATGC
>NC_051409.1:10009342-10009746 GCF_015228065.2 Penaeus monodon | reverse complement strand
CGAAGGGAGATTGATGTAAGCCGAGGATAATCAGTTTTCACTTTGCGTCGTCGAGAACACGTTAGCTTCCCGTGACAGGAAATTTTGGCTCCATTGCATAACCTGGATATAAGCTACGAATCTAAACTGTCAAGAAACTGTGTGCGTTTATGTGAGAAATATCAATTTTCTTTCGCCAACTGTAATGTTAATATGAATTTAACAATATTAGGAGATTGGCACTGATTAATTAAGAGCTAATTAAACAAGTCGAGGCTCACGATTAATCAAAAGGGACAGTAAATCTTGGCGCGTTTTAATGGAGGAAAGGGCGGAGATGCAGATAAATCAGGGTCACCTTATGGAGGGAAATTAGTCCGTGAAATATGTAATTCGTGATTATATTCCGCTAAAAAATATATAAA
>NC_051409.1:10008771-10009139 GCF_015228065.2 Penaeus monodon | reverse complement strand
ATTTTACGTATGTGTATTATTGTGCATATATACGTATGCCTATTTTGGGATTCCACGCCATCATCCCTTTTAAAATTATTCTCACTGTTCGTCTGGTATCATCAATATGATTACCATTATAATCAATACCATCCTCATCATCTCTATCATGATGTAAATCGCCTATGCAAATATCTGATTGTATGCGTGTATGTTGTATATGTTTGCGTGAGAAAGAGGCACATGAAGCTATGATTGCAGGTGAGGTGAAGGCAATTCTCAATGGAATAAAAGTAATGAAAGAAAAGGAAAAATAGAAGAAATTGAAAAAGTTTTGTATTTTACTCTGTTGAAAATATGTTAGTTGCCCATTCATAAACTCCTTCTTT
>NC_051409.1:10008468-10008539 GCF_015228065.2 Penaeus monodon | reverse complement strand
TAAAGGTTGGATGTAAAGTACGTGCGTATTTTTATTTTGTAGTTTACCTAAAGGGAATGATTATTTAGCTC
>NC_051409.1:10007354-10007581 GCF_015228065.2 Penaeus monodon | reverse complement strand
TTTCTTTTCTTCCATTTTCTTCTTCTCCTTCTTTCCAATATTGACACTGAAGAATTCGTGACAAGAAGCGATAAATCTCCAGTTTTTAATCAATATTCCATATTTCTTCGTATATATATTTTTTCTTTTTTTCCTAAATCTAAAAGTGTTACGTAATGAACTTATAATCAAAACGAAAAAAAAAGAAATCCGAATCCATTATTGAAATCAAGAAAGTTCAGTAATCT
>NC_051409.1:10007210-10007296 GCF_015228065.2 Penaeus monodon | reverse complement strand
TACAAAGTTTGCGATCGACACTTGGTAGAAATCGAGGTACAAAAAGTTGCTATCGTACGAAAGTTGACGGAAATGTTGTACGTATG
>NC_051409.1:10006738-10006820 GCF_015228065.2 Penaeus monodon | reverse complement strand
GGGAATGGGAAAAAAGGGGAAAAAAAAAAGGGGGGAAGGGAAAAAGGGGAAAGAGAAGGGGAAAATTTAAAAAAGGGGGGGG
>NC_051409.1:10006326-10006665 GCF_015228065.2 Penaeus monodon | reverse complement strand
TTATGGTAAAGGGGTAAATAAAATTTGAAGTTTCCTTTTCCCCAAAACCTTTTAAAAAAAAAATTCGGGGGAAAAATTGAGGAAAAAAAGACTTTTTAAAACCTTGCATTTTGAAAAACCCCAAAAAAAAATAAAAAAAATCAAAAAAGATAAAAAAACTTAAAAAAAAACCATGAAGAAAAAAAAAAAAAAAAGGAAAAACTCTAAACAAAATTAACATAAAAAAATATTCTGTACTCAAACCCAAAAAAAAAACCCCTGAAAATAAAAAAAAAATTTTGAAAGTTTTAAATTTAAAACAGCAAAAATTTTTAAAAACCCAATTAAACATGAATTTCC
>NC_051409.1:10005861-10006304 GCF_015228065.2 Penaeus monodon | reverse complement strand
CAAAAAAAAATTTTTTGGGAAGAGGATTTTTTTTTTAAAAATTAGAAAGTCCGATTCACAACAGCTCGATTCCAACAACCCTTTTTATACCTTCGTGTAAGAGCTGCCAGATACCACCATCTGGTTGGATAGGATATGATTACAAAAGGAATTCGCGAGAAGTTTTATTCGCGAATGCAAAGTCTCTCGCGTTAGATTTAAAACGAGGTGAAAATCGGCGTTTTTTTTTTTCGAGTGCGGTGAGTGTCAAGGGAAGCATGAACAAATTTTGTGTTGGAATTTGGATACTATGTGTATTTTTCTTATTGTGCCCTGGGCATTTTTTTCCATTTTCTTTGTTCGTTTTCTGTGCTTAGTTCGCCACACTTTTGCTATTTGTTTCTTGTTCATTGAAAACTTTTGATTGTGCTAATTTCTGTTGATATGCTTTAGACTGTTGTACT
>NC_051409.1:10005194-10005345 GCF_015228065.2 Penaeus monodon | reverse complement strand
TATTTGTGAGGTGTATATGTCTATCCAGAAAAGAAGATGGATAGATAAAGGTAGAAACTTATAGATGATTAACACAACGTAAAGAATATAGATACATTTCCTATGAATCTCGATGATGCAACATTTTTAGCATGCGTAAAATAGAAAATCT
>NC_051409.1:10004457-10004551 GCF_015228065.2 Penaeus monodon | reverse complement strand
TGGCCATAAAAAGGCAAATAATGACCATTAGTTCTATACTGACGATGGCCAGTTTAATATTACTATAATCTCTTTGCTCTCTCATATTTTCCGT
>NC_051409.1:10003988-10004173 GCF_015228065.2 Penaeus monodon | reverse complement strand
ACAGCTGTGACCTCTTACATCCTTTATAGTGTTTCTATCATCCACCAACCTCTTCCACCTCCACCCAACAACAGACCACTAATTCTTGGAAATATCCACTAACTATGTCAAGGCTTTCCCCCTCCTCATTCCTAAGCCATGGCCATTATGTTCTTCCGTAGCGACGTCATAGCTGTAGTACCATA
>NC_051409.1:10003079-10003192 GCF_015228065.2 Penaeus monodon | reverse complement strand
TCAACGGGAGTCGAAATGGGGAATTCCCTCAGCTGTGGACGCTCTTGGCCCATCGGACGAGGGAACCTTTTCTGGCGGAGGAGGGATCGCGACGGACTCTGCTGTTAGGGCTT
>NC_051409.1:10002566-10002860 GCF_015228065.2 Penaeus monodon | reverse complement strand
GAAGCATATATAAAAAAAAGAGAAAACGACCAATCGCCAGTCGAAAGGAAAGTCCCAATCTTGCTCTCATAATTCCATCATCACTCAACTCCCCAATGTGTTTCCATGATAACTACGAAACCTCTGTTAAGTCTCCCGTTTTTTTTTTCCTCCTGAAAATGACGAGAATCTATTGCGCTAAACTTTGTAACAAGGCTAATCTGAGTAGGACTCCGAGCGAAATTCATAGAGACAACTTGAGCGCCGGGAAATTTAAATGTGAACAAACTTGGCGATTTCTTTACGGTCTGTTGT
>NC_051409.1:10002058-10002473 GCF_015228065.2 Penaeus monodon | reverse complement strand
TTGCAAAAATATGTTTCGTTCCTATTTTGTGTGGAGTGGGGGAGGGGGGGGGGGTTACGGTTTCATCTTTTATTTACTTTTTGAGAAAAAAAAAATTCTTTATCACCTTTCCATTTTATTTTGTTGTATTTTAGAGTATTTTTCCTTCTTTTCAAATATCTGACAAAGGGTGTTGCATCTGAATTAATGGTTTTATCGTTATTTATCTATTCTTAGAGACCGCGAAAGTACAAAATAGATCAATAGAGATAATTATTTTTCCTTAACCTAAATGTTTGTGTCTTTAATATTTTTTTCTCGAGTATGAGGTGTTTATATTTTTTTTCAGATTAATGAAGGAAAAGCGTGTGGTCTTTAAAATATGCAAACAAATATCAACAACAGAAAACCCCAAAGAGAATTAAAACATTTTGGG
>NC_051409.1:10001766-10001940 GCF_015228065.2 Penaeus monodon | reverse complement strand
TGGCTGACTTTTTTCCAATCTTTTCCCAAACTTATTAGAGCTCTTTATTAAATTAGGTGTTTATTGATTGGGATTAGGGGTAGTTAGGTAATTAAAAAAGGGAGCAGTTGAAAAGCCCTTTTGATAAAGCCCCTTTGGAGGTTTCTTGGAATCTGATCGCTCCCGTTTTTTCCT
>NC_051409.1:10000571-10001050 GCF_015228065.2 Penaeus monodon | reverse complement strand
CCCCCTACTTTTTTCCCCCCCCGGTTCCTCTTTTTTTTTCCCCTTTCCTTGCTTTTTCCCAACTTTTTTCTTCCTCCCCTTTTTACCCCAACCCAACCCCCTCCCCTTGCCCCCCTTTTTCCCCCCCTTCTTTTTCCCCTCCCCCCTTCCCTCCCCCTTCCCCCACCTTTTCCTCCTCCCCCCCTTCCCCCCTTTTTTCCCTTTTCTTCATCTCCCCCCCCCCCCTCCTCCCCCTCCTGCCCCCTTTTCCCCCCCCCTCCCCCACCTTTTCCCCTTTCCCCCCTCCCCCTTTCCCTTTTTTTCCTTTCCCCTCCTCCCCCCCTCCCCCTTTCCTCCTCCCCTCCTCCTCCCCTTTCCCCCCTCCTCCCTCCTCCTCCTCCGCCTCCCCTCCCCCTTCTTTTCCCCGGGAAATACTCATCCCAGTCTCGTCACTTTTCAGATGGCAGTGTGGAAAATTTCACTTGGGCCTTCTTTGGGAA
>NC_051409.1:10000078-10000335 GCF_015228065.2 Penaeus monodon | reverse complement strand
CATTTATTTTTCCTTTGTAAGAAAGTAGGGAAAGGTAGTTGAATCCTGTATATCATTGTATAAAAGTTTTTTATGATTTGTACGTTTTTTCCTTTGTTTCCCCCTTTCCCTCTTTCATTTAACCTTTTCCGGGACACAAAAAACTAATGACAAATTTAAAGAAATAAAAAATAAACTTTTAAAATTTTTTGCCCTTTGTGATTGGCTGCTTTCGGTCTGTTTTTTTGTTTTTTTGCCCAGTAAGTTTTTTGTCTGGT
>NC_051409.1:9999826-9999941 GCF_015228065.2 Penaeus monodon | reverse complement strand
TTTTTTTCGATTTTTTCCCTCCTTTCCCCCTTCCCGGGGCCTTCCCCTGCTTTTCCTTTGAAGATTTTTTTGGAAATCGGAAAAAGGGGGTTGCCGTTCGGTTACTTTGTGATGG
>NC_051409.1:9998577-9999531 GCF_015228065.2 Penaeus monodon | reverse complement strand
AAATAACATATTTCTGTACGTGTATATAATTAAACTACTCATCTAATTTAAATGAAAAATAGAAAACCCTCAATCCCCCCCCCCTTAAAACTAGACGACGAGTTTAGAGGGGAAAATTTCTCAAGCTCATACGAGTTTTAAAGCGAAAAAAGACGAGACGGGGGGAACTTTTAAGTAGATAAGAAAAAATTGGAAAACCCGAACAGAAAGAGGGGAGGAAGTGATAAAAAAAATAAGGGGGGAAAAGGGATTAGGTAAAAGCAGCGATGGCGTGAGGATAATTAATGAAGGAAGCGATGAATGGCGTGGAGAAGAGAATCCGATAAAATGATGTGCGAAAATGTAAAGGGTGAGAGCAAGAGGAGAACATCAGCTGATATTTATAGATAGAGATAGAAAACGGGGGATTTAGTTTTACCCGGGAAAAATAGAACGTGTTTGCAGACCGTTTGGGCGTAAAGAATTTTAGAAAAGGGATTTGATGTAGAAATGGAACACGGACGATTCAGTCGCTAAAACAACGTAAATTATAAAACTTTTTTTTTCAATGACAAAAACGAAGAAGATTGAAAATTGGGTTTATTTTTTATAGAATTTGGAACAGTTTTCTAACTGTTTAATATAGAATTAGACAGGGTTTGTTTGCAGATTTAGAACGGGTTTCCCTTTTTGGATCGGGACAGGGAAATAGGGCCCGTAACATAGAAAAGAAATGATTTTTTAAAGGGATGAAAGGACATGACTTTTTTTTAAATGTGTATAACTTTGGGTTTAGATGTTATGGGATGATAAAGAAAATGAGAAATGAAACTCTGAGAACGGGGTGATTTTGAAAGACTGGGGAAATCAGGAGATAATGAGAAATAACGCGAAAAATCAAGAAAAGATACTATAATATTACAAAATCAAATAGACAGACAAACAAAGAGACAGCAACAATTAAATGCATATGCC
>NC_051409.1:9997517-9998254 GCF_015228065.2 Penaeus monodon | reverse complement strand
AAACCCACCATAATATTCGATTTAATTTTTTAGGTAATTTTATTAAAATTTTTAATTTTATTTAAATTTTTTTTTTTCATTTCTAATTTTCAAAAATGTACTTTTATTTCAAAATTTAGTTGGGGATTTAATTATTATTATTTTTTCAATTTTATATTAAAATTTTATTATTTTTATTTTTAATATTTTTATTTTTATATTTTTATTTTTAAAATTTAAAATTTTTAATTATTGATTTTTTAAGTATTCCTATTTTTATCTATATTATTTTATTATATTTTATGTTTATTATTTTTTTTGGTATTGAAATTTTTATTAAAAATTTTATTTTATTTTATAATTTTTTTAAATTTTACAATTTTTAAAAATTAAAAATTATTATTATTTTTATAATTATTTATTATTTATTATTATTTTTATTATTACTTTTTTTATTATTATTTTTTATTTTTTTTATTCATTGGTTTATTATTATTAAATTTTATTTTTATTATTTTTATTATTATTTTTATTATTATTATTATAAAAATTATTATTATTATTTTTTATTATTAAATTTTTATTTAAATCCCTTTTTTTACAATTTTTTTAATAAATTTTTATTATTATTTTTTTATTATTTTTTTTATTAATTATTATTGTTTTATTTTTATTATTATTATTAAATTGTATTTTTTATTATTTATTTTTTATTTTTAATTTATTTCTAATTTCCTTTTTATTGTTTTTTAATTTGG
>NC_051409.1:9997050-9997458 GCF_015228065.2 Penaeus monodon | reverse complement strand
TCCCTTTTGAATTATTATTGTTATCATTTATTATATTATCATTCTTTTTTAATCCCCTTTTTAATTATCATTATGTTAATTTAACCTTTTTATTAAATTTTTATTTTTTCTTTCATTTTAAAATTATTACACCCTTTTTAAAATCATTTTTTTTTTTTAGAATTTTTTATTTTTTATTATTATTTTTCCCTTTTCCCCTATTGGGGGGGGTTTTTGGGAAGTTTTTTCCCGGGTTTTTAACCCTTTTAAAATTAAAAATTTTTATTTTTATTATTATTTTTTTTAAATTCAAAAAATAAAATTATTTTAATTTTGTTTTTTTTGGGGAAAATCCAAAACAAATTTTTTGGGGAAAAAAAAAATTTCTTATTAATTTTTTAAACAAAAAACGGATTTTATTTTTAAAGT
>NC_051409.1:9996771-9996932 GCF_015228065.2 Penaeus monodon | reverse complement strand
CAGTTTGGAAGGTGCAGACGAGAACAACATTTTTTTAAAAAGGAGTTTTTGGTTTTAAAGGGAGATTTTGGGGGAAAGGAAAAATAAAAAGTTTTTGGAGAAAAAGGGGGGAATATGGGAATGAGGAGAACGAATATAAAAAAAAGGGTTTTGGTTTTTTT
>NC_051409.1:9996611-9996752 GCF_015228065.2 Penaeus monodon | reverse complement strand
AAATAAATTATAAAATTAATTTTAAAAAAAAAAAATTAAATAAAAAAATTAAAAAACAAAAAAAAATAAAATAAAAAAATTTTATAAAAAAATATAATAATATAGAATAATAAAAAATTTATTAAAATAACAAAAACACAC
>NC_051409.1:9995965-9996197 GCF_015228065.2 Penaeus monodon | reverse complement strand
TATTTTTGCTCGTCGATTCTTAACACCTTATTTTCTTTTAAAAGATTTTGTATTATTTGGGCACTCAGTTTTTTTTTTTTCTCAATTTTTATTATTCCCCCTTAAATTTTGTCCCCTTTCCTCCCCTTTTTTTTTTTTATACCTTTTCCCAAAACTTTTCCTTTTTCTCACTTTTTCATCCCCCCCCCCTCTTTTTTCCTTTTCCCCTTCTCTTGCCCCCCCTTTTTCCCCT
>NC_051409.1:9995414-9995678 GCF_015228065.2 Penaeus monodon | reverse complement strand
TTCAACCCTACTTTCCCCATTCTCTCCTCCCCACCATCTTTATCGACTATCTTCCTCTTCCTCCCTTCCTTTCCGCCTATAAAATGTCCCCTCGGTGATTTTCAGCCATAATTTTAGATTCTCAAAAACCCCTTTTGTTTTTTTTGTTGATAACCTATTTTTTGTGGGGTGAAGCAAAAAAGCTTGAAATGTTGGGGAAAAAAAGTTTTGGGGGCTAGGCTTCCTTTGGGGAAAAGGGAGTGTGTGGATTTTCCCCCGGGGGGG
>NC_051409.1:9995127-9995290 GCF_015228065.2 Penaeus monodon | reverse complement strand
ACGTCTGGGAAAGGGGTCCGCGTGTGTACGAGAAGATGGATTGTTTTGTGTGGATGTGGGTGTAAAAAAGTCTGGGGAAAAAGGGGTTATGTGTGGGAGAAGGGAATTTTGGGTTTGGGGTTTAAAAGGTGTAAATAGTCTGGGGAAGGTGTTATGTGTGGGA
>NC_051409.1:9994515-9994664 GCF_015228065.2 Penaeus monodon | reverse complement strand
AGTGCGCGCGTGTCATTGCGCTCGGATTGTGTGCGTGGGTGTGGGTTATATGTGTAGATTGTGATATCTGTGCGTGCATAACATACATGAGAGTGTGTAAAAGTGGTCCATTCTTGTACATGTGTGAGTCCCTGGAGTTCCTCAACTGT
>NC_051409.1:9993850-9994219 GCF_015228065.2 Penaeus monodon | reverse complement strand
AACTACAAATACCATTTTCTATTTTGGTGTTTTCGTGTGAAATATTTAGTAATTTCGACATAAAAATCTAAAATTTTTCTTCAATATGTACAAAAACAAAAAAATTAGGAATTAACTGTTACGATCAGAAAAAAAAACAATATTCATATTATAAAGACTGAGTGTTAGAAAAAAGTTATTCAATTGAATATATAGCAAATAGATAAGAATGTGGACAGATAATTCGAAAAGCAGACAAACAGATAGATAGATAAAAAGGTCAACCGACACAAATACAGAGGCATAGATGGACAAATTGAAAAATAAGACGAAAATGGAACTGACTGTTGCAAGGGTGAGAGCAATTTCAATATATATATATATTGTGTG
>NC_051409.1:9993752-9993828 GCF_015228065.2 Penaeus monodon | reverse complement strand
GTCCCTCACACTTTTCAGCCATTTTTGACTGCAAAGGTGCAATCAGAAGTGAGGTAAAGTAACTAACGCAGAATTT
>NC_051409.1:9992357-9992668 GCF_015228065.2 Penaeus monodon | reverse complement strand
AAAGAAAAGAAAACATATCATTTGCCTTGTATATATTTAACTAAAGATCACCGATACCATTCAAGTGAATCAGTCTTAATATCCTTTGATTCAAATGTATATCAAATCATCAGAATAAAAGACTACATTGCCTTTCTACATTAATATTAATAACTCTGAATAATGAAAGTAGATTTCCATGATATGAATATGAAAACAATTTGCCTTTGTTGAAAGATATTACATAATCTTGCATTTCCTGCAATGAGCATAAAACAGGGTCGCCAGTGATAGACACCCGAGGAACCACATGCTTACTCGAGCAGGAGGGT
>NC_051409.1:9990858-9991172 GCF_015228065.2 Penaeus monodon | reverse complement strand
TAATTATTGTACATTATTGGGGTTCTAATGTATTTGTAATATATGTGTATTTTTATGGAAATACATGTATCACCTTATACTTATAACAGAATGCTGCCTGATATAAATTCCGATCTTTTATTTATCAAGCGTTGTTCATTTGAGGACTTTTAATTGCATATGGCAATAATAAATTGTTTCAACTTTAGATTGTAAAATGCAAAGCTAAATGGATCTTAGATTTTAGGTATCTTAGTATCATGGCATATGTCATTAAAACATACGAATGCATACATTATTAAAAAGTACTATAAACTACAGAGGAGTGCTTTCTA
>NC_051409.1:9990361-9990837 GCF_015228065.2 Penaeus monodon | reverse complement strand
TGAATCAAGTACAGTTTATTAAGAACCATGATGTTCACTTCATTATAACTATACAATAGGGGATTAGGAAATATTGAATAAATAAAATGCTTTGTATTTACAGTTTTTTTTTTTTTTAAGCAAAGGAAACTGTAACATTAATTTTTTTTTTCTCTTTCGTGTCCCATGAGTGTGTGAAGATTGCTTGGAGCGTGAAGGTATATTCTAAGTGATTGGTTGATGTTAGGCACCCAAGTTCAATATTCCGAAAATACTCAACTGTAAAATGAAAAGATGCCACTCTGCCAGATGGATTAGTGAGAATATCTGACATTTACAGTTATTTTAAATTATTGAAGAGTTGTTTCACTTGTAGACGTCACTGGCTACGTTATCCGAGTGTTCCCCTGCGTTTCGGTCAGTTCAGTTTGCTCTTGTCATGTTATTTGTATCGCTAATGATGTTCTTTAAGGCTCTCAGAAAGATGTTCTCTTTAC
>NC_051409.1:9989919-9990309 GCF_015228065.2 Penaeus monodon | reverse complement strand
CTGTGTTCTAGGACATCTTCTAAGCACTTCCTTTGCATCATCCTTTATATGTCATGATGGACTCCACAAAAGGTAGTGGCGATCCTTCAGTATAGAATCATTCATATATTGTTAATCCTATAAGTTTCAACACTATGCTATTAGGTCAGTTTCCCTTTCTTTAGAGTTTTCAGTGTCGCTAGAACAAATGTAGTATGCTATAATAAGCTGCAAATGACTAATTTCATTTCTTTAATCGAATATATTGGCGCAACGTATTTTGACATGAATGTTATCTTCATGACTACGTGATGATACATGCTAGATAGAGTATTTGGATTATTATTTGATCATGAAATAACAATGAGTTATTTTAATGTTGTACAGATCAATATAGGACATTTTATCCTA
>NC_051409.1:9989487-9989886 GCF_015228065.2 Penaeus monodon | reverse complement strand
GCTTTGTCGTCATACCCTTTCCCTCTGAAAATTTCCCCCCAAAGTCGGCCCTAGGAAGCCATTCAAGTTTTTATCGTCTTTGAGTCTGTTCTTGCCTTTCGTAAACCGCTACGCGTGACATGTAGAGTGGCCTTTCATCTTTATAAATGAATATCAATTTATTCTATGAGTAGTTCAAAGGAAACGGGAGACAAAAGAGAATAATCGCTTTAGATATAAAAGGAGAAGGATGATGTGAATTATGATTGTGAATATATCTAATGCATAAATGTAGAACGCTCGCGTTGCCAAAAGAACAAGACTAAATGCAATTTTTGCAGTAAAATTAAAAGTTTTCTTTCGTTTTTACACAAAACACGATGGAGCAGGGGAAAAATCGTGCTGGGGGCAGCTCGGCCG
>NC_051409.1:9988270-9988430 GCF_015228065.2 Penaeus monodon | reverse complement strand
CAATCCTATGAGAATACGTGCGCAGAAATGTTTACATATTTTCAAGAAAAAATCCATGAAATACTTTTAGCTATTCTGGTCTAAACGTTGAAAAAAAAAAAATGATGCATCCTTGAAGTTCCTCTGAATATTAGTTGTTTTAGAGTTGAGTAGGACAGCG
>NC_051409.1:9987007-9987812 GCF_015228065.2 Penaeus monodon | reverse complement strand
CAGTTTCCTCTCTCTGCTCGTCTTCCGTGTCACACGCCTTTCCTTTACCTATATTGAACCCACGACTCAGTTCTTAAGCCGTCTGCTGCACCGACTACGCCTCCGGAAACCGCCAGCCTTAGTCGAATTGAAGATCCAGATTATGGCCTCTACGACAAGTCCACGACGCAATAAAATGTGGTGAAAATATGTGGTTCAAAGAAGTGAAAATGGTTGGCGAGAATTTTCACCACACCTGAAGTGGTACTAGAAAATGGTTTAAAATTGATATCCCTGTAATTCTCATCCACGGAACATGTATTGAATAAATTTCTGAGTGTGAAATAGATCACAATTCATAATATCGTGGGAGTGTTAGCGTTGGTCAAATATGCAGTTAGATCTACAAATACATTTTCAGGAAAAGTAAGAAATACATATATGATAAACCAGCCTCCTACTTATATAAAAATAGATCACAATTCATAATATCGTGGGAGTGTTAGCGTTGGTCAAATATGCAGTTAGATCTAAAATACATTTTCAGGAAAAGTAAGAAATACATATATGATAAACCAGCCTCCTACTTATATAAAAATCTTGATTTAAAAACAACTGCATTTGTTCAACGTTATTGTTATTTTCATATACGTAAACTGCCAGAATACTGAGGCAGCGAATTAATATTGATAAGAAGAAACATTTTGAAATTTACATAATTTTACGTATTATAAACAAGAATTAAAATATATCCACATCTCATATGCAGTATCTATTATACTAACTTGCGACGGGAAATCTTTTGGTATTTAAAAAAAGAACATTC
>NC_051409.1:9985683-9985870 GCF_015228065.2 Penaeus monodon | reverse complement strand
AACAAACTGACTAAACAGAAGATCAATAAGGATGAATTCAAACACCAGGGGATAATGGATTAAAACGCTGATAAAGTCATTCAACCTTGGGCCTGATAATTCAGCTGCGGATTACATATGACATATTGGGTGAAGGATTAATGAGATGTGCAACTCTTAACTACTGAGTCTCTCACCTTTCTCTTTC
>NC_051409.1:9984370-9984631 GCF_015228065.2 Penaeus monodon | reverse complement strand
ACCTCTCACTCCCCCCTCCCCCCCTCCCCTTCCTCTTTCCAAGTAAAAACCATAACAGCCACATTGCATATGATATACACACGCGCACAATCCTTTCGCATATCAATCATTGCAATCCAACTTCATCCAGAGTTTCTTCGCCTCTAAGGTTGCAAAAGGTATTAAAGCGCCCACCTAAGGCTAAATTTAGATATTGTTTGGAAAGCTGAAAGTTGTACGTCTTCTGCAGAGAAATGTTTGGCCATGTGGGTGTATTTTGAG
>NC_051409.1:9983255-9983725 GCF_015228065.2 Penaeus monodon | reverse complement strand
GTCCGCTTCTCACGCTTAAACTTTTCTGCTTTTGCAATAATCTTCAAAATTTCAAAGACAAAAAAAAAATCTTGATTTGCAAAAGAAAAATTGAATAAATGTTTTGCTGCAGAGATCTATTCGGAAAGTGATTCAGATATTTAATAATTCGTAAGATCTTTTCAAATTCTGGTACATTGTTATATGTCATATAATTCTTCTTTTTTTTCTTCTTTCTTTTTCTTTTTCATCTACATATTTCTTCTCCTCCTGTTAATTCTTTCATACTATTTTTTTTCATATTTCTTTCACATTTTTATGTTGTGTTTTTTACTTTTTCATCGCTCCTTTTTTCTTCTTCTCTTCAATCTCCCTTCTTTATCATAAACTTTGCCCCTAGTTATCATATGTATCCTTCTCACTGGTTTTTCATTATATATCACTTCTGTATCCTCTAGTCCTACTTGTTTATCTATTTATCTGATTTCCGC
>NC_051409.1:9983128-9983235 GCF_015228065.2 Penaeus monodon | reverse complement strand
AGGGGGCGGTGATAAGCAGATATCTTAATTAATATTCTCGAAAACTTATATAATTGGCTAACTTCTCCGTAAGTTTCTTTCAATCTCTATGAAAGCAAAAGTATTGG
>NC_051409.1:9982381-9982561 GCF_015228065.2 Penaeus monodon | reverse complement strand
AGGCTATTAATGAAGTAGCGTTTTAAGTAGAATGAGAAGAAGAAAGGATGGAAAAAAAAACATGCAGAAGGAAGCGAAAAAAGAAAGAGGAAAAAAAATAGTTATAAAAATAGGAAGAACAAGAAAAAAGAAGAAAGGGGAAAAATAGAAAGAAAGATAAATTTAAAAAAATTGAAATAC
>NC_051409.1:9982250-9982316 GCF_015228065.2 Penaeus monodon | reverse complement strand
TATTTCCATTAAGATATCTTTAATCCCGAAAACTCCTCACATGTGATGATGGAGGAGAGATCCAGC
>NC_051409.1:9981669-9981970 GCF_015228065.2 Penaeus monodon | reverse complement strand
GAAAGAGAAAGGTGAGAGACTCAGTAGTTAAGAGTTGCACATCTCATTAATCCTTCACCCAATATGTCATATGTAATCCGCAGCTGTCATTTATCAGTGACCAACGTTGCAATGACTGTCTATCAAGCGTCTTATCCAGCTATCCCTCGTGTTTGAAAAATTCATCATATTGATTCGGTTTTTTAGTCAGTTGTATCTCATCTTTTTACAAATTACCCTATCACTCTTGCTTGATTGATCTACGTCCTAGAGAGTTCATTCTATCTCTAAGATGTATGGTATGTTCTGTCTTGTCGTATCG
>NC_051409.1:9981012-9981557 GCF_015228065.2 Penaeus monodon | reverse complement strand
CTCTGTCATGATATCTATCTCTCTCAAATCTATCTACAGATATCTATCTCTCTATCTGAGCAGAGATATATATCTCGTAGATCATCATATCATATCGACTATCTCTCACATATAGGATATCTATATATATATCGTTTTCTCGCTCTCTCTCTTCTCTCTATCTCTCTCTCTCTCTCTACTATCCTCATATATATATTATCATCTTATACTCAGTCTAGACTCTCTCTCATCTCTTATTGCTTTAAATCGCCTCCTCTTTCCTAGCTACGTCATCTACCCCCCTCTTATCTCTCTAATCATTCGCTTAATCCCTTCTTCTCCGTCTCCCGCTCAATTTTACTTCTTCTCTCTCGGTTATTCCATAGTACATCTCTTTTCCCTCTCTCTCCTTAATCTCTCGTCATACCTTTCTCCTCTCATTTCTCTCAGCCTCCCTCTACTTTCTCGCCTTGTCTCTCCCATCCCCTATCCTCTCTCTTTCCGTCCTCCTCTAACTCTTCCCCCTTTCTTAATTGCAAGCAGCGTAATCGTTTATGGTAATTCTG
>NC_051409.1:9979840-9980722 GCF_015228065.2 Penaeus monodon | reverse complement strand
AATATGAAAGTGGATACGAAAGCTTTCAACATTACCTAATTGTGGAAGGGTAAGATAGTCATAGCATGATAATGAAAGTAGTGGCAAATGCTGTAATGATAACTGACAATGATGATCAAGGAATGTTTCTATTTTCTTTAAATACAAAAGATTTCCGTCGTAAATTAGTTAATAGATACTGCATATGAGATGTGGATATATTCTAATTCTTGTTTATAATACGTATTCTGGCAGTTTACGTATATGAAAATAACAATAACGTTGAACAAATGCAGTTGTTTTTAAATCAAGATTTTTATATAAGTAGGAGGCTGGTGTATCCTATATGTATTTTTACTATTTTTCCTGAAAATGTATTGTAGATCTTAAAAAGACTGCATACTGTGACCAACTCTAACAACCCCGATATTATGAATTGTGATCATTTTTATATAAGTAGGAGGGCTGGTTTACATATATGTATTTCTACTTTCCGAAATGATTTGTAGATCGAACTGCAATTTGACCAACGCACACTCACGTATTATGAATTGTGATCTAGTTCACAATCAGAAATTTATCAATACATGTTTCGTGGATGAGAATTCAGGGATATCAATTAAACATTTTCTTAGTACCACGTCAGGTGTGGTGAAAATTCTCGCCAACATTTTCATTATTTAAACCCCTATTTTCACCGCATTTATTGCGTCGTGGACTTGTCGTAGAGGCCATAATCTGATCTTCAACTCGATAAGGCTGGGGTTTACGGAGGCTCTAAGTCGGTGCACAGCAGACGGCTAGAACTGAGCGTGTCGGTTCAATATAGTAAAGGAAAGGCGTGTGACACGGAAGACGAGGCAGAGAGAGGAACCTGTTTTATTATATTATCATTAGTATTCT
>NC_051409.1:9979164-9979311 GCF_015228065.2 Penaeus monodon | reverse complement strand
AACTCTAAAACAAACTAATATCAGAGGAACTTCAAGGATGCATCAATTTTTTTTTCAACGTGTAGCCAGAATAGCTAAAAGTATTTCATGGATTTTTTCTGAAAATATAGTAAAAACATTTCTGCGCACGATTCTCATTAGGATGAA
>NC_051409.1:9977122-9977573 GCF_015228065.2 Penaeus monodon | reverse complement strand
CACAGGGGTAAGCGATTTCGATGTGTGAGCGGCCGAGCTGACCCCGAGCACGATTTTTCCCTGCTCCATCGTGTTTTGTGTTTAAAAACGAAAGAACTTTTATATTTTACTGCCAAAAAATTGCATTTGTATTGTTCTTTGGCAAAACGCGAGCGTTAACATTTATGCATTAGATTGATATTCACAATCATGAATGTCACATCATCCTTCTCATTGATCAATCTAAAGCGATTATCTTTTTGTCTCAGTTTCATGGTAGCTGAAACACTCATAGACTAAAATGATAATCATTATATAAAGATTGAAAGGCCCACTCTACATGTCACGCGTCAGGGTTTACGAAAAGGCAAGAACAGACTCAAAGTACGATAAAAAAAATTGAATGCGTTTCTCTAGGCCGACGTGGGGGGAAAATTTCAGAGGGAAAGGGTATGACGACAAAAGAAGATGA
>NC_051409.1:9976713-9977084 GCF_015228065.2 Penaeus monodon | reverse complement strand
TCCATCCTAAATTGATCTGTACAACATAAATAAATCATTGTTATTTCATGATCAAATAATCAATCCAACTACTATATCTAGCAGGTATCATAACGCTAGTCATGAAGATAACATTATGTCCAACATACGTGCGCCAAATATTGATAAAGAAATGAAATAGTCATTTGGCAGCTTATTAGACAGTACTAACATTGTTCTAGCGACACTGAAAACTCTAAGAAAGGGAAAAATGACTAATAGCATAGTGTGAAACTTATAGGATAACAATAGATGAATGGATTTCTATACTGCAAGATCGCCACTACTTTGTGGGTACATCATGGACATAAAAGGATGATGCAAGGAAAGAGGACTTAGAAGATGTTCCGTAG
>NC_051409.1:9975846-9976656 GCF_015228065.2 Penaeus monodon | reverse complement strand
TGTAAAGAGAACATCTGTCTGAGAACCTTAAAGAACATCAGTAGCGATACAAATAACATGACAAGGGCAAACTCAACTGACCGAAACGCAGGGGAACACTCGGATAACGTAGCCAGTGACGTCTACAAGTGAAAGAACTCTTCAATAATTTAAAATAACTGTAAATGTCAGATATTCTCACTAATCCATTGGCCAGAGTGGCATCTTTTCATTTTAAACATTTGAGTATTTCGGAATATTGAACTTGGGTGCATAACATCAACCAATCACTTAGAATATACCTTCACGCTCCAAGCAATCTTCACACACTCATGGGACACGAAAGAGAAAAAAAAAATAATGTTACAGTTTCCTTTGCTTAAAAAAAGAAAAAAAAGTAAATACAAAGCATTTTTTTATTCAATATTTCCTAATCCCCTATTGTATAGTTATAATGAAGTGAACATCATGGTTCTTAATAAACTGTACTTGATTCATATTTCTTTATTTTTTTTTTTAGAAAGCACTCTCTGTAGTTATAGTACTTTTTAATAATGTATGCATTCGTATGTTTTAATGACATATGCCATGATACTAAGATAACCTAAAATCTAAGATCCATTTAGCTTTGCATTTTACAATCTAAAGTTGAAAACAATTTATTATTGCCATATGCAATTAAAAGTCCTCAAATGAACAACGCTGATAAATAAAAGATCGGCTCTATATCAGGCAGCATTCTGTTATAAGTATAAGGTGATACATGTATTTTCCCTAAAAATACACATAAAATTTTCAAATACATTAGAACCCAATAATGTACAATAATTA
>NC_051409.1:9974833-9975164 GCF_015228065.2 Penaeus monodon | reverse complement strand
ACCCCTTTGCCGGAAAAGCATGGGGTTTCCCTGGGTGTTTCACGGCGACCCTTTTTTATGCTCATTGCAGGAAATGCAAGTTTATGTAATATCTTTAACAAAGGCAAATTGTTTTCATATATATCAGGAAATCTATTTCATTTTAGAGTTAAATATAATGAGAAAGGAAATGTAGTTTTTTTCTATGTTTTGTATACATTTGAATCAAAGGATTTTAAGAGATTAAATTGAATGGACGGTGATTTTTTTAGAAAAAAAAATATATACAAGGCAAAGATATTTTTTCTTTTCTTTACAACGCACCCCAAACACAGATATACTACTTTAAAAA
>NC_051409.1:9974052-9974154 GCF_015228065.2 Penaeus monodon | reverse complement strand
TCCCTTTTGTCTTTGTGCGTGGAAGTGACACAAAGGGAACAGGGTTGACTTTTAAACTTTTTTAGTCGTCACGCATCAGACACAGTGATTTAAAGGCGAATC
>NC_051409.1:9973789-9973857 GCF_015228065.2 Penaeus monodon | reverse complement strand
TTCGGGTTTAGTTCTTTCCCTCATTTGATTGCACCTTTGCATCAAAATGGTGAAAAGTTTTGAGGGAC
>NC_051409.1:9973429-9973766 GCF_015228065.2 Penaeus monodon | reverse complement strand
CACATATTATATTATTGAAATTGCTCTCCCCCTTGAAACAGTCAGTTCATTTCGTCTTTTTTTTAAATTTGTCCATCATGCCCTGTTTTTGGTCGGCGAAATTTTTTATATCATCTGTTTTTTTGCTTTTGAATTATTGCCCAATTTTATTATTGCATATTTTAAATTTAAAAAAATTTTTTTTAACACTCGTCTTAAAAATTAAAATTTTTTTTTTTTTTTGATCGTAACATTTAAATTTCAATTTTTGTTTTTGAAATGAAGAAAAAATTTAGATTTAGTAAAATTACTAAATTTCACACAAAAACCCCAAAAATGGGGAAAAGGTTTTGTATTT
>NC_051409.1:9973004-9973146 GCF_015228065.2 Penaeus monodon | reverse complement strand
ACAGTTGAGGAACCCCGGGGACCCCCAAAATTAAAGAACGGACCACTTTTACACACTCTCGTTGTTATGCAGCAAAAGAAACACAATCCACACAAAACCCACCCCACGCACCCCAATCCCAGCGCAATGACACGCGCGCACT
>NC_051409.1:9972036-9972832 GCF_015228065.2 Penaeus monodon | reverse complement strand
CACGACCACCACCACACAAAAAACCGACAATCAATTAAAAAATTTTTCAAAAACCCCCCCCAACAACCCACCCCCTCCATAAATACAATAAAAACCCCCATATAACACATATACAAAATAATCCCCCCCCCTCCTTCTCCACAAAAAGCCCCCTTTCCCAGGGGCGTACACAATCCCATCCCCACACCAATCCATTCTCCACCATAACACCTTCCCAAACTATTTTCTCCCCCTCCACACACAACCATTTCCCCAATAACCCTTCCCCAATATTTTCTTTCCCCACCACACACAATCCACTTCCCACCAAAAACACCTTCCCAGACTATTCACCACATCCCCAATACAATATTTCGTACACACGCGGACCCCTTTCCCAGACGTATCCCCCATCCACATCTCCCACACACGCAAACCCCCTTCCCCAGACGTCCACGCGTCCACATCCACACAAACAACCCACTTTATCCACAC
The DNA here is from genome assembly GCF_015228065.2 of Penaeus monodon. Classification (NCBI taxonomy): domain Eukaryota; kingdom Metazoa; phylum Arthropoda; class Malacostraca; order Decapoda; family Penaeidae; genus Penaeus; species Penaeus monodon. Next base: position 9,972,358 of record NC_051409.1, on the reverse strand, counting down.
ACAACACCTCCCACCGACGTACCCCATCCAATCCCATCCCCCCCCGTAAACCCCCAAAATCCCCTTTTTCCCAAGGGCCCCAGCCACCCCGTTTCTCAACCATTTTAAGCTATTTGTTAGCCCCAATAATATGTTATAACGAAAGAACCCAAAGGTGTTTTAGGTTGAATTTTGGGACAATCACCCGGGGGGCATTTATGGCGGGGGAGGGGGGAGAGGGGAAAAAGGGCGAAAAAATGGTTTTGGGGGGGGAATGGGGAAAGTGGGTTGAAAGAGGGGGGGGGGGAAGGGGGGGGGGGGTGGGGGAGGGGGTTGGGGTTTT
>NC_051409.1:9971476-9971624 GCF_015228065.2 Penaeus monodon | reverse complement strand
ATAAGAAATGGAAAAAAGAAGTGGAAAAAGGGAAAAAAAAAAAAAAAAGGGGCAAATTGGGTAAGAAAAACGAGAAAAAAATAAATTATAAAAATAATACAAAATCTTTTAAAAGGGGAAAATAAGGGGTTAAGAATGAGAGTTTTAA
>NC_051409.1:9971243-9971311 GCF_015228065.2 Penaeus monodon | reverse complement strand
AAAAATATAAATTTTTAAAAATATAAAATATATAATTATATTAATAAAAAAACCCCCAAAAAAAAAAA
>NC_051409.1:9971115-9971186 GCF_015228065.2 Penaeus monodon | reverse complement strand
ATATAATAATAAAAAAAAAATTTTTTATAAAAAATTAATAATATTTTATAATATATAAAAAAAAATATTAT
>NC_051409.1:9970888-9971026 GCF_015228065.2 Penaeus monodon | reverse complement strand
GTTTTAAAATAAAATATTTATTATTAAATTTATAATATAAAATATTAAATTTTAAATAATCTTTTTAAGGGGTTAAAGAAAATTAAAAAAAAAAAATATTTTTTAAAAAAAAAAATTTTTATAATTTAAAAAAGGGGG
>NC_051409.1:9970778-9970862 GCF_015228065.2 Penaeus monodon | reverse complement strand
TTTTTATTTAAAAAAAAAAAAAAATTTTTTTTTAAAAACGGGGGGGGGAAAAAAAAAAAAAAATTTTTTTTGTTTTTTGGGGAG
>NC_051409.1:9970312-9970650 GCF_015228065.2 Penaeus monodon | reverse complement strand
CCTCCCTCCCCCTTTTCTCCTCCCTTCCCCTCCTCTCCCTTCTCCCCAATCTCCTCCCATCCTTCTCCTCTCCTCCCCCCCCCACCCTCATTCCCTTTTCCCCCCCCAACATTTCCCCCCCCCATATCCCTTATTTCAACATTACCCCATTTCCCTATTTCAACATTACCCCATTTCCCTATTTCAACATTACCCCATTTCCCTATTTCAACATTACCCTATTTCCCCATTTCAACATTACCCCATTTCTCTATTTCAACATTTCCCCATTTCCCTATTTCAACATTACCCCATTTCTCTATTTCAACATTTCCCCATTTCCCTATTTCAACATTACC
>NC_051409.1:9970012-9970269 GCF_015228065.2 Penaeus monodon | reverse complement strand
ACCAACACCATAAACCATCACAAAAAAATCACACTTTTTATTTTTTACATTATGATTATCACATGTCGAGTATATGGACGCGCCAGATAATCAAATTGATTTGTTAGGATCAGCTGATTAATTCAAATCCGTGTGAGTGCTTTGCTGACATGAATGCATGGTTATTAAAACAATGCGGCTTATGATCATTACCATAATAATGAGAGTAACACATTTGCATGACATATGTCCACGATGTATCATGCATATGCATCATT
>NC_051409.1:9968470-9968645 GCF_015228065.2 Penaeus monodon | reverse complement strand
AATTGACAAGAGAGCAATGCAGGATTAATGGACGGGTAATTAGGTAGGTGACTAATGGCTGAAAAAATGTTGAGTATATTTGGTCGCTAATTGAATTACCTGTTTTTATGAAGAAATACTTGTATTATTGGTATTTTGTCGCGATCGGGATTGATGCAGATAATTGAAAAATGAT
>NC_051409.1:9965859-9966182 GCF_015228065.2 Penaeus monodon | reverse complement strand
CTGTACATTATAGAGAAAAACGGCAGAAATATAAACAATACAAACACAATTGTGAACAATCATAAAACACAGTTGACAGTTAAATAAAATTATGATGTGTTGTGGGTTCGGATCTTGGAATTTTGCCAATCTTATTATGAAATAATCCTCGCCCCCCCCCCCCCACCAATACGTTTAACTGGCGGTTTCCTGATTTCTTTAAACGTATTTTTTTCAGTAAATTTCCTATTAAGCCGAAATCCATATTTATATTCTTTTGCCGTCACAGATTTGGAGAGATACTTCTGCATGATTGGCTTCTGTATGACTGTCTATTTAGGGTA
>NC_051409.1:9965497-9965636 GCF_015228065.2 Penaeus monodon | reverse complement strand
CATCTTTGAATACATGCATGCTTGATGTTTGTTTAAATACAATCGTGAGTATTTGTGTGCATGTGTACTATTCATTGGTGAATGTGTACGCATGTTCTTGTGTTCTCACCCACGTCTATGTCGGGAAGCATAATTAATT
>NC_051409.1:9964476-9964810 GCF_015228065.2 Penaeus monodon | reverse complement strand
TGCAAATGAACTAGTGACAAGACTGATCGGGAATGCATCCATCACACACGTACACAAAGACATTCATTATACCAGACCAAAACTGAATAACTATGAATAACCATTTGATTCGATTTTGACGGTCGGTTCTGCATGTTTTGCTGTCGACTATTTTTGTCATTGTTTATTATCTATTGTCACATGTGTTCACTGAAAGTCTTTCGTGTCAAATTGTCTCCCTTGATAGTATATTAACCACTATAAAAATTATTATTGACGGGCTTTGTATAGATCAGTGGTAGAACTTTGGCTTTGTAATCGCGAGGTCCCGGGTTCGAGCCCGGTTCGGTTCTCT
>NC_051409.1:9964237-9964402 GCF_015228065.2 Penaeus monodon | reverse complement strand
CCACCCTATCGCATCATCCAGCGACTTAGTACGCATGTTCCTCTACGAACGCATCCCCAACGTCCACATGACTTATGGGACTAAATTTGACCATTATAGTATTCTGTTGTGCACATCATCACATTGTTTACAATTCTCATTCACGAAATTTACCGACTTAGTCTC
>NC_051409.1:9962766-9962859 GCF_015228065.2 Penaeus monodon | reverse complement strand
GAAACAAACGCACGCAAAATCAAAGATGCAAATACAGTCAACGAAGGAAAGGCCACGCACTGAAAAGACATTGCTCAAAATAAGCGTCTCCTC
>NC_051409.1:9962468-9962730 GCF_015228065.2 Penaeus monodon | reverse complement strand
CAGGATGCATCATTTAGCATAAATGTGTCTTTTGTTAAGTATTCTGCCCGTTTGAATATCCTTCCCGTTAAGTATTGCGGATTAACTACTTCGATCAGAACGTCTAGAGATATCAAAATTACGAAAATCACAAGGTACATACGTGTGGTTTATTATTGTTTCGTATCGTTAAATAATTTTCGTTGTCAATGGTATTAGTAAGCAACTCAGATCTAACTACACTTATGGTACGTGTAAGATAAATTCAATAAACATCTGATTT
>NC_051409.1:9961615-9962205 GCF_015228065.2 Penaeus monodon | reverse complement strand
GTTTTAGAGGCAGACAAAATACTTTATTAAACAGCACTAGACCGATTTAGCGATAAGCTCCCAAGCATACTAAAATATTCTATAGTATCTATACTTATCAGATCGAGAATGCATTTTTTTTTCGAGAAACATCTTTATTTTTCGAAAACGCGAACAGCTCCAGACACTATGGATGTACGATTAACAGATTGATCTTTAGCTCACTAATGTCATCAGAAGTTCTTACAGAATTAGGACATGTTTGATCACCAGCCATGCTTTAGAGGTATTTTTTTCACTGCACAAATTAAAAGTGTCAATTCCTGTTATGCCGTTTTTAGCGCGAAGCCTAATAGTTAGAATTACCCACGAGGTCGCTCGGTAGACTTTATGTGAGTCTCATAAATCACATATGACATGAATTATGTCGTTTCTACAATGTAGTATGCAAATCACTCTTGAGGTTTTCTCGCTATGTCGTAAATCCTCCATGAGGTGATTTCGCTATGTAGGCAGATACCATCAGTTTTTCACTGCGTAAATCACTTTTTTTTCAAAGTAACTATGCGATTGTTTCACTATGCAGTTGGCATGTTCCTCTATATAGATAA
>NC_051409.1:9960910-9961209 GCF_015228065.2 Penaeus monodon | reverse complement strand
CCCGATCGCATAACTGACAGGCCAATGCAAGACTATCAGAACGATGCTCTTTTGTCGAGAATCCCTTCCTTGTAAGATCCGAAATTCCGTGGTGACATCGGATTGTTTCAAATTTCTTTCTGAGTCTAATCTCTATTCAACTGATATTAATGGAAACTAATTCAGTAGATACACATTTTCGATAAGATGAGTGTTTTGTGTATCATTTTCAACATCAAGAAAAGATCTTTTTTTTTTTTTTTACCGAAATAGAATGAGAAATAAAACTCATTCTCGATATTTTTCTACGTACATTTTTC
>NC_051409.1:9959776-9960144 GCF_015228065.2 Penaeus monodon | reverse complement strand
ATAAACAACTTTTAACTAAAAACGCGGCAAAATATCGCATCGCTCAGCCAGACCGAGGCGAGCGCTGTTCCATTCACCGACCGACCCTGTCTTTCCCGGAACAACTAGCACCGAGGCCTAGCTAGTCATAAGGGAACTACTAGCAGCGTTGCAAGAGTGTGAAAGTGTGTCATCTTGCAGTGCAATGTTATTTATAGATTAGCTGTTGCATTTGGTAAATCGCTTGTTAGGAGGAATTGCCAGAGAAGATGAGGGAGGACGCTGTTCCAATGACGGGGGGAAAACGTGCGTAGAAATTTATTGATGGATATGTCGGTGGAGTTAAATTGATATCTGAAGGTTAGGTATTTCGCAGACTGTAAACGGTA
>NC_051409.1:9959586-9959739 GCF_015228065.2 Penaeus monodon | reverse complement strand
GAAAGCAAAAAAGGTTTTCGTTTATATATACATTTGATATTTTTATCCACTTTCTGATAAATCATTTACGAATTCGTTTACACAGTTGACCCATCTTTTCATTTTTTAAATTTAACTTCATCCACTAAGACAAACCGCTCTTTCATATATCTA
>NC_051409.1:9958846-9958922 GCF_015228065.2 Penaeus monodon | reverse complement strand
GTCATGTTCATAAATCAATGTTAACAGAAGTCCCCTTCACATCATTCAGTTATATATAGTTGATTTAAAGTGTTCA
>NC_051409.1:9958364-9958526 GCF_015228065.2 Penaeus monodon | reverse complement strand
AAAAAACACGTCCAGAAAGAACCGGAAAAAAGCGGCAACAAAACCTCAAAGCACACCTGTCGCGACGCATCTTTAATCCGGTCGCTCGGCCTCCAAAACTGGTTCCGGGAAACGTGGCTAAATTCTGATGAGGGATTTCGAACACCTGGGTAGAAGCTCCTC
>NC_051409.1:9957905-9958324 GCF_015228065.2 Penaeus monodon | reverse complement strand
AACGTAGACAAAGAGACAAAGAGAGGAGGAGGGTTGGAGAGAGGGAGGGGAAAGGGGGGGGGGGAGGAGAGAGAGGTGGAGGAAGGGGGAGGGGGAGGAGAGAGAGGTGGAGGAGGGTTGGAGAGAGAGGTGGAGGATGGGGTTGGTAGAGAAGAGAGAAGGAGGAAGAGATAGGAGGAAGAGAGAGATGGAGGATGGAGGGGATGGAGGAGAGAGAAGGAGGAAGAGATAGGGGAAAGAGAGAGATGGAGGAGAAAAGAGAGGAAGAAGAGAAAAGCTGAAATAATGGGAAGGAGAGAAAGTAAGAAGGAGAGATTAGAGAGAAACGTAAACAAAGAGTGAGGTAAAAAAGGAGAGAGATAAAGATGAGGGGGGAGAGAGAACGAGGAGAACAATAAAGGAGTAGAAGCAAAGGGAAG
>NC_051409.1:9957455-9957803 GCF_015228065.2 Penaeus monodon | reverse complement strand
TGAAAGCCAGATGAAGAAGAGAGATTAGAGAAAGATCACGATTATTCTCGTTATAATCATGCGTTTTAGTCCCAATCACCATCATTACCAAAAGTATCACCCTGATATTAATATCTCTTAACCTCTCAGTTCATCTCTTGCTAATGTCTTTCAAATATAAATCAGGAAGGTGACAGACGCACTAAATCAGATATCACGATTCTTATGAATTACGCGAGATAGACGGATCTCCTATATAGATGAACTCTGTCGACGAATTTTATAACGGAAGGATACCCGCGGGTCTTGGATTAAGATTTCAAATGGATATTCTGGAACTGGATTCAGATGGGTTATTTAAAAGAGAAA
>NC_051409.1:9957106-9957207 GCF_015228065.2 Penaeus monodon | reverse complement strand
CGCATGACAAAGTACTTCTATTCAAAGTTTTATTTGATAAGAAGACACATTTTCCTCCACCCACACCTGTGGTCTAAGTTTTAGCTCTCTAGGGTCACAGG
>NC_051409.1:9956222-9956361 GCF_015228065.2 Penaeus monodon | reverse complement strand
CATATTTCACACATACCCCCCCCCCCCCTTCACACACACACGCACACGCAGAACACTTAAATCAACTATATATAACTGAATGATGTGAAGGGGACTTCTGTTAACATTGATTTATGAACATGACTACATGTATACATAC
>NC_051409.1:9955406-9955556 GCF_015228065.2 Penaeus monodon | reverse complement strand
TAGATATATGAAAGAGCGGTTTGTCTTAGTGGATGAGTTAAATTTAAAAAAAGAAAGATGGGTCACTGTGTAAACGAATTCGTAAATGATTTATCAGAAAGTGGATAAAAATATCAAATGTATATATAAACGAAAACCTTTTTTGCTTTC
>NC_051409.1:9955007-9955375 GCF_015228065.2 Penaeus monodon | reverse complement strand
TACCGTTTACAGTCTGCGAAATACCTAACCTTTAGATATCAATTTAACCCCACCGACATATCCATCAATAAATTTCTACGCACGTTTTCCCCCCGTCATTGGAACAGCGTCCTCCCTCATCTTCTCTGGCAATTCCTCCTAACAAGCGATTTACCAAATGCAACAGCTAATCTATAAATAACATTGCACTGCAAGATGACACACTTTCACACTCTTGCAACGCTGCTAGTAGTTCTCTTATGACTAACTAGGCCTCGGTGCTAGTTGTTCCGGGAAAGACAGGGTCGGTCGGTGAATGGAACAGCGCTCGCCTCGGTCTGGCTGAGCGATGCGATATTTTGCCGCGTTTTTGGTTAAAAGTTGTTTAT
>NC_051409.1:9953746-9954068 GCF_015228065.2 Penaeus monodon | reverse complement strand
GAAAAATGTACGTAGAAAAATATCGAGAATGAGTTTTATTTCTCATTCTATTTCGGTAAAAAAAAAAGATCTTTTCTTGATGCTGAAAATGATACACAAAACACTTATCTTATTGAAAATGTGTATCTACTGAATTAGTTTCCATTAATATCAGTTGAATAGAGATTAGACTCAGAAAGAAATTTGAAACAATCTGATGTCACCACGGAATTTCGGATCTTACAAGGAAGGGATTCTCGACAAAAGAGCATCGTTCTGATAGTCTGCATTGGCCTGTCAGTTATGCGATCGGGGGATTATGGGGATGGATCTCCCAGAAAAC
>NC_051409.1:9952903-9953418 GCF_015228065.2 Penaeus monodon | reverse complement strand
TCTCTCTTAATTATCTATATAGAGGAACATGCCAACTGCATAGTGAAACAATCGCATAGTTACTTTGAAAAAAAAGTGATTTACGCAGTGAAAAACTGATGGTATCTGCCTACATAGCGAAATCACCTCATGGAGGATTTACGACATAGCGAGAAAACCTCAAGAGTGATTTGCATACTACATTGTAGAAACGACATAATTCATGTCATATGTGATTTATGAGACTCTGAAAACGATTTTAAAGTCTACCGAGCGACCTCGTGGGTAATTCTAACTATTAGGCTTCGCGCTAAAAACGGCATAACAGGAATTGACACTTTTAATTTGTGTAGTGAAAAAAATACCTCTAAAGCATGGCTGGTGATCAAACATGTCCTAATTCTGTAAGAACTTCTGATGACATTAGTGAGCTAAAGATCAATCTGTTAATCGTACATCCATAGTGTCTGGAGCTGTTCGCGTTTTCGAAAAATAAAGATGTTTCTCGAAAAAAAAAATGCATTCTCGATCTGATA
>NC_051409.1:9952808-9952874 GCF_015228065.2 Penaeus monodon | reverse complement strand
GTTTGGGAGCTTATCGCTAAATCGGTCTAGTGCTGTTTAATAAAGTATTTTGTCTGCCTCTAAAAC
>NC_051409.1:9952287-9952540 GCF_015228065.2 Penaeus monodon | reverse complement strand
TCAGATGTTTATTGAATTACACGTACCATAAGTGTAGTTAGATCTGAGTTGCTTACTAATACCATTGACAACGAAAATTATTTAACGATACGAAACAATAATAAACCACACGTATGTACCTTGTGATTTTCGTAATTTTGATATCTCTAGACGTTCTGATCGAAGTAGTTAATCCGCAATACTTAACGGGAAGGATATTCAAACGGGCAGAATACTTAACAAAAGACACATTTATGCTAAATGATGCATCCTG
>NC_051409.1:9952101-9952251 GCF_015228065.2 Penaeus monodon | reverse complement strand
GAGGAGACGCTTATTTTGAGCAATGTCTTTTCAGTGCGTGGCCTTTCCTTCGTTGACTGTATTTGCATCTTTGATTTTGCGTGCGTTTGTTTCTCAGCATTACATTTTCAGTTGAAAAAAAAAAAAAATATATATATATATGTGTGTGTG
>NC_051409.1:9949991-9950322 GCF_015228065.2 Penaeus monodon | reverse complement strand
AGTAAGTGCGTGCGTACATCAGTTTATTTACACATGTAAGTTGTACTTCATGGGAACAGGATTTTTGCCAATTTTCTTTGTATCAGTGAAAAATTGTGACACTAACAAGCAGCAAAATATTTACAAACGCTATGGATGCCAAGTTAGATTACGTTAATTAGGCTAAAAATGACCGAATTAAAAAAGGTAAATGATGGGTGAATTTGGGTACTTGTCTGTTATGTGGGCAAGGATGAAATACAGAAAATTGAACGTTTAATAAGGGGTGACTGCTTCGTTGTGATTATTAACAAATTATTTCAGTTTGTTGAAATTAATTCTTACCGTAGAT
>NC_051409.1:9949556-9949811 GCF_015228065.2 Penaeus monodon | reverse complement strand
CTGAGACGCGTACGGAACCGAAAACGCAAAGACAAGAGAAAAGGAAACACAGCCAAAGCAAAAAATGCGACGAAGCCGAAAGAGAGAGAGAAAGAAATAGAGCAAACTAAGCCAGCAACGTCATATGCTTTTCATTCCCCTCCCCCCCCTTTCCGTCTCATCTGCGTGAGTGCTCTCGATCGCCTTGTCTGCGGTCCCGGGTGCGCCGCCCGCCGAACGCAGAAACGCAGGAGGTGCACTCAATTCTTAAGGCTC
>NC_051409.1:9947729-9947943 GCF_015228065.2 Penaeus monodon | reverse complement strand
ATGCACTGTACTCCATGCACCCTTTACACCACACGAAAGGGAAGCCCCAGCGAGGGCGGGGCACGAAAGGCACGGAAGACGAGGAAAGGGCAAGAGGCTGGGGTATAGGTTAAGGAGGGGAGGGAGGCTGGAAGAGCAGATGGCAGGGGATAGGTAAAAGACCAGGGAAGAAGGATGGACGAGGCAGGGAGGGGGAGAAAGGAAAAAAAATAAA
>NC_051409.1:9947163-9947527 GCF_015228065.2 Penaeus monodon | reverse complement strand
AGATCCCAACGAAGAAAAATATACTACACAAGCAAACAAACTCATAAAAGTAAAGAAGGAAACAAGGAAAACAAAACAAAATTAACAAACCTAAAAGAACAGAAAGATAATAAATAAATAAATACATAACCCCCCCCCCCCCCAAAGAAAAATAATAAATAAAAGAGAGAGTAAAATAGAAAACGGAATGCGCGCCAACGCCGTTATAGAAACGCGGAGACAACGTTGAACCGGATATGTTTACGCGAACGGCCTCTTGGAGTCGCCTTGGGAAGAGGCAGCGACTGCACGCTCTTGGGTTATTGGGCCGCCGGCTCTCGCACGCGTCGGGCCGGCCTCGTTCGCTCGCCGTTCCTTCATTCTT
>NC_051409.1:9946372-9946442 GCF_015228065.2 Penaeus monodon | reverse complement strand
GATTCATTTCATTTTGAGTATATAAATCATCAATAATTTCTTTCATATGAAAAATTTCTTTTACATCAAG
>NC_051409.1:9946174-9946312 GCF_015228065.2 Penaeus monodon | reverse complement strand
AAGGTAAAATTCCCGGAAATAAATGTTTCTAAATTTAGAAACACTTTTTTTTTCTTTTTCTTAGACACTTCAAAAGAAGTAAAATGATTTTTGAGTTGATGCGCCAAGGATATGTCGAAAATTATATATGATGTGGCT
>NC_051409.1:9945088-9945561 GCF_015228065.2 Penaeus monodon | reverse complement strand
CCCCTTTTTTTTTTCCCCTTCCCCTTTTCCTTTCCTTCCTCATTCTCTTTCTTCCCCTTCGTTTTTCCCCCGGGGCCCCCCCCTTTTCCTTTTTCAATTTCTTTAAATCTCTCTCTTTAAAAATCTCCCCCTTTTTCCGCCGCTTTTTGGCCTTTTTTTTTTCCCCTCCTTTTTCCCCCCCCTTGGGGGGGGTTTTTTTTTCCCTTCCACCTTTATTTGAATAAAGGGAGTATTTCGAAGCGCCCCGTTCTTTAGGTTGGTTATGTTTTAAGCACCAACGGCCACACGAATAACGGATTTCAAATTTTTCAAAATTAATATAAAAAATAAATTTATATTAAGAAAAAATAATTTTTTTTGGTGGCTTTTTGGTTGGGATAATATATAAAAAATAATAAAAAAAATATATTTAAAATTTCTTTTTAAATTTTGGGTTTGATTATTTATGTATTATTAACATATACACATATTTC
>NC_051409.1:9943511-9943993 GCF_015228065.2 Penaeus monodon | reverse complement strand
GTTATTTTTGCTCATATCATCAAGTCAAGTCTAATTCATTAATTTTTCAAAATGATTCTGAGTATTAATAATTTAGTCACCCGTTATTTATTAATTTAATGTCCACATTTTTATCCATTTATTCCCATTGAAGATGTGTGTGTGTGTGTCCGAAACGTCTGGTTTGGGTTTATGTTATGAATAAAATGGACTACAATATAGCGTTTAGTTTGAGTTCTATCCAATGAAGGTTGTTTCTGTTGGGTTTTAGACAGTTTTTACCACTGATATTTACACAAAACCACTAGATTGGATTTTAAAAACTTGCTAGACACAAGAGTAAAGCTTCATTTTCCCGCTAAAAAGAACTTGTAAAATTGCTAAGTATAGAGTAGACTTTCCATATTTTCCTGCTAGATCGTAACTCAAAATCTCTAGATGTAGCGTGAAAATCGCTTGAATGTCAACACTGGTCTGAGGTTCTTATTACTCCTCTGCTTCCC
>NC_051409.1:9943091-9943408 GCF_015228065.2 Penaeus monodon | reverse complement strand
GTGTGCGTGCATATACATTAGCGTGTCTTCTACGTGTATATTCGTGAGTTGAAAAGATTTCCCCTCAGCTTCAACAAACAGTCGTGTTAAACACCCTTGCAACCCAACATATACCCACCTTTTTCTCTCTTGCCACAGCCACTTTACTGTATCTGATGTAATTTGAATATAAGATTTATGACTTTCATCCTGCAGATAATCCTTAATTGTCTCGCTAAAAGTCTTAGACAAACTGTTTGCGTAATCTCATTATCTCAGTGTAAATTGCTGCTATTATCTCCATAATGTCAGTGTAAATACCAGGAGGAACTCCAGTA
>NC_051409.1:9942384-9942768 GCF_015228065.2 Penaeus monodon | reverse complement strand
AGAAAAAAAAAGTTAGAATGGAAATTATATTCCTATTAATATTAAAAGCGGTAAAAAATATATAACAGACGCAATTATTTCAGTTAAGGAAAAGAGAAAATATAATGTGATATACGTATTTGATGTTACGATTTCAGGCTTTTCATTAATACGTTTTTTATATTTATTCATAATCTAAACCAACACACATATTTTTTTTTTCTCCTTGTTATCATTAGAGACCCTCTTCCGCTTTAACCCCTTGGCAATCAGGTCAGTCTCCCCTTGAATGAATCTCGTATAAATCCCATTTTCTTATACATTCATCATCTCCCGTCGTTTTCTTTAGCGTTGTAGTGCTCACGCTGTACGTCATCCTCCGGTTATTCATATTTCTTGTACATT
>NC_051409.1:9939516-9940064 GCF_015228065.2 Penaeus monodon | reverse complement strand
TTTTAAACTCCCAACCTTTCCTTTAAATTCCCTCCCTTTCGGGTTTTTTCCCCTTTTTTTCCCCCCCCCAAAAAAATTTTTTTTTTTTTACTTTTAAAAAACAACTTCGTATTGGGGCTTTATTTTTAAATTATTTTTTTGGGGTTTTGGGTTTGTGGGTTTTTTTTTTTTTTTTTTTTTTTTGGGGGGTTTTGGTGTTTTTTGGGTTGTTTTTTTTTTTTTTTTAAAAATTTTAAAAAAAAAAATTTTAAAATATTTTTTAAAAAATTAAAAAATTTTTAAAAATTATTTTTTTGGGGGGGAAAAAAAATTTGGAATTTTTTTTTTTTTAAAAAAAATAAAATTATATTTTTAAATTTTTTATGTTTTTTTTTTTTTTTTTTTTTTTTTTTTTTTTTTTTTATTTTTTTTTTTTAATTTTAAAATTTTTTTAAAAAAATTTATTTTTTTTAATTTTTTTTTTAATATTAATTTTTTTTTTAATGAAAATATTTTTTTATTATTTATTTAAAAAAATAAAAATTTTTTTTTTTCCTAAAAATTACACA
>NC_051409.1:9939302-9939445 GCF_015228065.2 Penaeus monodon | reverse complement strand
CAAAAATTAATTTTATATTTTTTATCCAACAAAACCACCACCCACCACAACCCCCCCCCACCCAAATTTTAGAATTTTTTTATTTTATTATATATAATAAAAATTTTTAAAAATTTTTAACCAAAAAAAACACAAAAACACCA
>NC_051409.1:9937707-9938194 GCF_015228065.2 Penaeus monodon | reverse complement strand
ACTGTAAGAGGGAAAAACTGCAGCCACTAAACTATAGGCAGAGAGGAATAGACCAGTGATCCTGTTTATTCCTGTGCTTTGATTTACTTGTCTCGTTAATCACATGCAAACAATGGGTTTAAAAGGGTCCATAAATCACACAGTAATACAGACAACACAGACACGTACCCATATTTCATGATTTCATGGATGTAAATAACACACACATAAAAGAGTTAAATAAATGAAATAAAAAGGCGGTTTTATTTTTTCCATACCAGTGCCATCAAAATATCGAATAACTACAATTTTTCCCCCCCTACGAATTCGTAGACAATATGATTGTTATTACTAGTATTACGTGGTCTGAACGGGAGTCCTGTGTCTATGTACATTGCCGGTGTCCATTTAAAATATTTATTGACAATTACCAGATGAAAACGCAACGGAAAATAATTTACTATTTAATGGAGGGCACACATGATAGCAGCAACCTCCCCTTCCTAGT
>NC_051409.1:9937269-9937678 GCF_015228065.2 Penaeus monodon | reverse complement strand
GAGTTAGAGTGCATTATATATTTTGTTTGGACAAGCTGTCATTTTTCGCAATTGTAAATGCATTAACCCAATACTATTTGAAAAGGGAAATGTTCATTTAGGTTCCCCAAGTATTGCAGGAAATATGTCAACAAAATCTCTCTCTTACTTCCGAAGTCAATTAACTGAAAAATCCACATCTATGATAAATTTGCACAGAACTCTCATCTTTCCTCCGCAAGAAGAAAATATCGGGGGGACGGACAGACGAACGAAATCAAACATAGTCCACAGTCATTATTAAGATGTTTTTTGATCTTCGATAATTCCTTAAAAAATATTATATGCTAAGGAGATTAGGAAGGATTAAGTATTATCTGTTATGTTTTATTCAGTTTCGTTTACTCACAAATGTTAGTGTTTGATGAAA
>NC_051409.1:9936657-9936722 GCF_015228065.2 Penaeus monodon | reverse complement strand
ACCACCCCCTCCAAATAAGATATACAAAATGTTTTCACTGGCCGTATTTCACACAAGATATTGTG
>NC_051409.1:9936223-9936477 GCF_015228065.2 Penaeus monodon | reverse complement strand
GGTAGTGTTTTAAATAAACCTGGTAGTGCCGTGGAATAGCAAAGTCATAGTATAACAACAGAAAAACTATTCATACTGACTTTGCGTAGTCCACGGTCAGATTCAAACACGAGACTTGCGTGTTATAAACTCTCCTTTCGATTCTACATGTGCATTTTTGAGTGTTTCAGTTTTCAGTTTACCACACCATTTAACTGTATAGGTGTGAATAATTGTAATATGTTAGGTATACCTTTTTTATATTACACTAGCGC
>NC_051409.1:9936002-9936096 GCF_015228065.2 Penaeus monodon | reverse complement strand
GAAGATATATTCGTGTTATATTACCGATTTGTATATTCAATATGCTATTGTGACAATATATCAAATATCTAAAGAAGTTCATACAGAGAGAGAG
>NC_051409.1:9935665-9935809 GCF_015228065.2 Penaeus monodon | reverse complement strand
GAGTTGGCTGGGAAGAAAGAGAGGAGACAGGATAATCATGATAACAAAGAGAGCAAGAAGAGATAAAGTAAGGAAAGAGGATTGTATCGAGAAATTGTCGCGGCTAAAAAAGTTTCCACATGAATATTATGATTATTTTGTGTA
>NC_051409.1:9935510-9935608 GCF_015228065.2 Penaeus monodon | reverse complement strand
GGTGCAGGTCTTTCCTTCTCTTCATCCTTCCGTTTTTTCCCTCTTTTTTTCATTATCTCCTTTTTTCCAACATCTTTCTCCTCTGACTTATTATCGTA
>NC_051409.1:9934611-9935092 GCF_015228065.2 Penaeus monodon | reverse complement strand
TTATTCCCTTTCCCCCCTCATTACTTCTATCTTCAACCCCCAAACTACATTAAAAAAAAAAAAACTGTCACCAACACACGTATTTTCGACGTAAAGCACGATGTCCGTATTTCTTGGCGAAACGAGCCCAGTCGCCGAAGTCACTCGCTCTAACCTGGACTTCTTTCGGCTAATGCACCTCCTCCTCCTCCTTGATGGCAGGAGAGGGGGCGTGGGGGAAGCGAGGGGGCGGGGAGAGGGGGAAGCGGGCGGGGAGGGGCGAGGGGGAAGCGGGGAAGGGGGCGGGGAGGGACGAGGGGGAAGAGGGCGGGGCTATGGGGAAGGGGGAGGGACGAGGGGGAAGGGGGTGGGTGGGGCGGGGGTGGAAGGGTGGGCGTAGGGTGGCGAGGGCTGGTCCTGCGTCAAACATTATGGGCCGAAATTGCACTGATGAGGTTGCAATTTTCTCATCGAGGGTCCTGTTAGATCGCTTCGTCAGGAT
>NC_051409.1:9933768-9934570 GCF_015228065.2 Penaeus monodon | reverse complement strand
TGGGCGGGTGGAGGCAAGATCTTACGCTTCCCTTTCTCCCTCATCCTTCATCCACCCTTTTCCTTTTCTCTCCGCGATTTGCTACTCTTTCCCTTCACTCTTTGTTACCCTTTCATTCTTTTTTTCGTGCCCTTCGCCACCTTTTTCCTTCACTCTTATTCAACCTCTTCCTCTTTTCTTCACCCTTGACCCCCCCTTTCGCCTTTCCGTTCCCTTTCGAGACCCTTTTTCTTCGAAATTCAACCCCCATCTTTTCTCCTTTTCCTCACCATCCATTTTCTCTCTTTATCTCTTCCCTTTTCTCTAAACTTCACTCCCTTTTCTTCCTTCTGTTCTTCCTTTTTTCTTCTTTATTTTCCTCCTTCGTTTCCTCCTTCTTTTGATCCATTTCCTCCTTCTTTTCCTCGTCTTTCTTCTTTTGCTGTTTATTTTTCTCCTTTTCCTCCCTTTTTCCTCTTCTTCCTCATTTCTTCTTTCTTTTCCTTTTCTTCCTCCTTCATTTCCTCCTTTTATTCCTCTTCTTCCTAATTTTCCGCTTTCTTTTCCTCCCCCTTTCCCTCCTTTTCCACTTTCTTTTCCTTCTTTCACTTCTTATTCCCCTCCTTCGTATCCTCCTCCTTTTCCTCCTTTTCCACTTTCTTTCCCCCCTCTTCCTCCTCCTCCTCTTTCTTTTCCTCTTCTTCCTCTTCCCTTCCCTCCATTTTCCTCCTATTTTCACCAACGCCCGTAATCCACTGACACTTTAGCTTCACCACCTCAGCCTTACGCTTCATCATACAGCACTCGGACACGCAGTCTTATT
>NC_051409.1:9932945-9933365 GCF_015228065.2 Penaeus monodon | reverse complement strand
TTTCGTAATTGTGCTCCCGTAACTTCCCCATCACAACACCCTCCCTCAAGCTCCCTTTAGCGAACCACATCACAACCTCTCCTTCTCTCATCCCCATCACATTATAAAAGAAAAACCCAGGGGCTCACTCAAATCACGAAAGGAGAGAGAACACCTGACCTAAACGCGCCACCCACCCCGTTTAACTTCAATCTTCTAGTCGCAAAACCTACCACAGGAGAAAGAGCGGGGATCCGAGGAGGGGGGACGTCCCGTCTTCGTCGTCGCGGGAGGTGTGCAAGTGAGAACGCATGTACGACCTGCCTGCCACGGGATGTAAGCGCGCTCAAGGGAAGGCAAGAGTACCGGAAGTATACGAAGGAAGGGCCCAAGAGAAGCCAAGGCCCGAGATATAAGCAGAATCAAGTTGGCTCGGAGGTG
>NC_051409.1:9932805-9932881 GCF_015228065.2 Penaeus monodon | reverse complement strand
TAGTTTTTGTTGTGTAGGTTTGTGTTTGCGTTGGCTCGGTAACGACATGATGATTCAAATATTTCCTCTTTCTTCT
>NC_051409.1:9931545-9931638 GCF_015228065.2 Penaeus monodon | reverse complement strand
ATCTGTCGGCTAATGTCTGGATTTTGAAAGCGGCGTCGATTCTGGCCTAACCTAGTATGATACACTAATAATGATAATTCATGATAACAATAA
>NC_051409.1:9931276-9931347 GCF_015228065.2 Penaeus monodon | reverse complement strand
CGTCGGCTAAAGTCACTGGATTTAAAAAACGTCATCCATTTCGACTTTACTGTTACCCTCCCCCCCCCCCT
>NC_051409.1:9931135-9931246 GCF_015228065.2 Penaeus monodon | reverse complement strand
GGTCGACTCGAAAGGCCTTCAATTTTCGGCGTGAAAAGCGCGTTGTTATTTTTGACTCTTAAATGTGTTCCGATTCTGGCTACGCAACGGGCAGGCAAACGCTGCGCTTCC
>NC_051409.1:9930756-9930959 GCF_015228065.2 Penaeus monodon | reverse complement strand
TGGAGACTGTAGACGCAAGATAGAAAGGGATCAGAGAGGAACTACATCCGTGCGGGAGACGGTTGTAAGGTGATCGGACTCCGTGTGAGGTCAGTTCGATGAATCCGAGACGCATGGGGAGAGGGAGTAGCGTGAGAACGTTGCGTGGTATGTGTGGACGGGGGCCCTGGGTGTCTCGTCAGGGATCGCTCCTCTAGAAGTCT
>NC_051409.1:9927830-9927953 GCF_015228065.2 Penaeus monodon | reverse complement strand
AAGAAACCAAAAATAAAGTCTAGAACGTATCCAGCTACACACAAACTAACACACCGGTCGACTACTGAACCGAAGGAAAAGTGTATAGTGGCAATAAACTAAGTGCAAAATAACACAACATTG
>NC_051409.1:9927679-9927787 GCF_015228065.2 Penaeus monodon | reverse complement strand
TCATCAGAGCGTAAAATATAGCCGGTGAGATTTACTCCACGGCTCCCGCGAGAGAAGTTCTGATATTATTGGCCATTGCGTCTAAAGCTCGGGTGTGGACCTTCTATG
>NC_051409.1:9927420-9927618 GCF_015228065.2 Penaeus monodon | reverse complement strand
GAGAGAGCAGTCATCAAGCGTTATTACACACACACAAACGTAAAGCGAGAAATTCACAGCGTGAGGAAAATGGTTGAACAAATACGCAGTGAAGATTTGACGGAAAATGACAGCAGAAGCACGGGATGCGCACGCGGCCATTGGGGGTGCCGGAGTTACGATAATGGGCTTTTAACTTTATCTCTGATTATCCCTTTG
>NC_051409.1:9927212-9927292 GCF_015228065.2 Penaeus monodon | reverse complement strand
CTGTTATTTTGTTTGTGTATTTCAACATCTCTCTTTCATATATTCATCTGTTTAATATTTCTCTATCCATCTCTCTAGCC
>NC_051409.1:9927046-9927112 GCF_015228065.2 Penaeus monodon | reverse complement strand
ATTTTCCTACGGTATATACATGTCAGTACACCTCTCCTCTTTCTCCCTCCCCAACCATTTATCTAT
>NC_051409.1:9926685-9926956 GCF_015228065.2 Penaeus monodon | reverse complement strand
CTTCTTATCTTCCCTCATTACTCGTTCTTTCATGTCCGCTCTTCTTTCCTCCCACCTCTCTCTCTTTCGCTTTCTAACTTCTGTCCCCCATCCCTTCCCCAACCCACCTCCCCTTCCTAACTCCTGCTCTTTCAACCCTTTACTATGCATACTGTCCTCCACTCTCCCTCTTACCTCCCCCTCTCCTAATGCCGACTTCCCACATAACCTCAACTTCACCTCAACCTCACATCTATCTATACCAACTTACCTTCCTCCCACAGTCCTCCAT
>NC_051409.1:9926324-9926630 GCF_015228065.2 Penaeus monodon | reverse complement strand
CTCTATGCCCGTCCTCACCCTCACGCAGCCTGCACCATTAACTATGACTATCAACCGACCCTTCGAATTGTATCGCTGTTCTTGCTAGATACCGAAGCCATTTAACCTCGCCGGAACACGTCCCTCACCCACGCTTTCGGACAACGCCTCGCCGCCCAATAAAGGTGGATAGGGATGATGATGCTGTGATGGCAAGCCCCTCATTTGCAAATGTCCTATCATTCTCTGCTACTTTGTTCCGTTTTAGTTTTTGGTGATTTGTGTGTCAGTTTGTGGTGAGGAGGGTTGTGTGTGTATTCGTTGATG
>NC_051409.1:9925811-9926252 GCF_015228065.2 Penaeus monodon | reverse complement strand
CCTATGTGCGTGCGTGCGTGTGCGTTTGCGTAAAGAGAAGAACAGCTAAAAAGGGTCAGACAGAGACAAACAAAAATAGTTAAATTGGCACAAAAGTAAAAAGCGTTTAAAGATATTCAACATGACAGACAAAATGACAATTAAAAATAAAAATAAGTAATCAGAAGAGATTCAACAAAAAATACAAACATGGGAGAGAGAGAGAAATAGATAATATTTCACGGGGTCTCATGCATAGATTTCGCCCAATCGTTTTCTTTGAGTCTCCCCTTCGAATCGTCCCGCCGGTATATCTCCGTTTTCTTCTCTCATTCCCTTCAGTTTGAGAGATTTATACACTCCATTTTCTTTTATTTCTTCTCGTTTTATCTAGCAATTCCGCTTCCTTTTGTGGCAATTTCTTTTCTGTCTTTGTATGTCTGGGGAAAACCATTTCCACGC
>NC_051409.1:9925196-9925322 GCF_015228065.2 Penaeus monodon | reverse complement strand
CCTCTTCTTTCCTTTCTTCCTTCCAACCTCATCTCTCTTAAGTTATTCATTCTCCTCACTCACTCATGCATTGACACCTTATTTACTCATTTTTTACTCTTACTTAGGACTAGTACTTTTTACTGC
>NC_051409.1:9923845-9925157 GCF_015228065.2 Penaeus monodon | reverse complement strand
ACTTCATCCTTATCGAATAACATAATCTATTTTATCTCTCCCTCTCCTTTTCCTTTCGTCCCACAAGTAACCCTTCCTCCTAATTCTGTTCCTCCTCCTTTTACCAATTCGCGCTTAACCAAAGTTACGATATCATCTATCTCTTCTCCTGTTACTCTTCCTGTTCTTTCTACTATTCCCCTCTCCCTCCCTCCCTTTCCGCTTTCCCATTCTCTTTCATTTATCTCTCTCTCTTCCTCATTCCTTTCCCATTCTTTTTCGCTCATTCCTCTCCCACTCTCTCCCTCATTCCTTTCCCATTCTCTTTCGCTCATTCCTCTCCCCCTCTCTCCCTCATTCCTTTCTCTCCCTCCTTCGCGTCTCGACTCTCTCTATTACCACCCTCTCCTCCCTCTCCCTCCCTATCCTCCTCCTCCTCCTCCCAATTACCCCTTCCCTCGCTCTCTACCCCTAATTCCCCCTCCTCTTCCCTTGTCCCTCTTACCCTACCTCTCTTCACCCCCTTCCTCCCCCTTCCTCCCTCTACCCCTCCTTTCTCCCCTTCCTCCCCTTCCCCCTCCTTTCTCCCCTTCCTCCCCTTCCCCCTCCTTCCTCCCCTTCCCCCTCCTTTCTCCCCTTCCCCCTCCTTCAGGAAGTGTCAAGGACGGACACGAGGGTGACCCTCAGCATGACGAGTATGACCTCGGCGGCGTCGGGAGAGTACAAGTGTGAGGTCATCGCAGAGCACCCATCGTTTCGCACAGAGACTCGGAGCGCCCTCATGACCGTCCTTGGTGAGTCGCTGCGAGTTGTTGCTTGAAGATAAGCGGGTGGTTGAGGTTTGAGTCACTGGATTTGAGTAGAAGTCGCTGGTGGAGTCTGAGTCGTTGGTTGTAGGTAAAGTGCGTTGTTGGGTGAAGGTGAGTCAGTCAGTGAGTCGTTGGTTGCGGGTTAGTCGTTGGGTAAGGGTGCTCAAGAATTCTTTGTTGAGGGTGAGTCACTGGTTGCCTGAGGAGTGTTTAAGGATGCGTCGCTGGTTGAGGGTGAGTCACAAGTTAAGAGTAAACGTGAGTTGCTGGCAGAAGAGTCGTGAGTCACTGATTCCGGGAATTCGTGAGGAAAAGTTTTGATGCGAGTGAATTCGTGAATCTAAAGCTTTACTTATAATTTATCTTGCCCACGTTCCGAGCCGTGTGTTAATGACTCGTAAATTACGAGTTAAGAATAAGTCATAAATCGCACAGTTTGAACAGCAGTTTATGAATAATTTAGCAACGACTTACAAAGAAGCAGGTATTGATCGGCATTTATGATAGTTCATAACAGTTTTTAC
>NC_051409.1:9922803-9922932 GCF_015228065.2 Penaeus monodon | reverse complement strand
CTAGACTCTCTATATATATCCAGATAGGATACTCTATTATATTATTTACAGTGACTATATATCTAATCTATCATATATCTCTCTAGCTATATCTTACACTCTATCTGTAATCTATATATCTAATGGATC
>NC_051409.1:9922657-9922732 GCF_015228065.2 Penaeus monodon | reverse complement strand
CTCAAGTCCATACTTTGTTATTCTGTATGTCTCTACCTCCATATCTCTATCTATCTATCATACTATATATTGATC
>NC_051409.1:9922066-9922398 GCF_015228065.2 Penaeus monodon | reverse complement strand
ATGTTATAAAAACTTGAGCAAATTAAACCAGCCTTGTCATGACAGGGGCGGCTTTTCCCACGTTCCAGAAATTGGATTAGCCACTCGCCGGTCGCCCCGCGCCTCCAGATCAAGCAACTCATGCCGCAAAACGCCGATGGCCAATACTCCATTTGCTCTGAGGATGCCATTATGGAAGCACTGCGGTCGAGCAGAGGAGAATGGCCGTAATTATCTCTGTGAAATATTCGTCGGACGGCGAGACTCTGAGGCCCCTTGGGAAACGGAAACAAAGGCGCTTTCTAGGATTGCTGGGTTGCCCGGGACACTGCCCGTCGAGCTTTCCATGAAGA
>NC_051409.1:9921924-9922024 GCF_015228065.2 Penaeus monodon | reverse complement strand
AAATTATTAAAGTGAGAAGGAGAAAAAAGAGAGAATAGGGGGTTGGATGTCCGTTATGGAAATTTGAGATATTAGGTACATTGGATCTACCTTGAGATGG
>NC_051409.1:9920547-9921443 GCF_015228065.2 Penaeus monodon | reverse complement strand
CAGCAGCGAGCAACTTCCCATAGTAAAAGAAATCAAGATAGAAGTAACATAGAAGCAAAAACTTCAGAATTTTAAAAGAGAACTGAAGAGAATCTCCAACACTGATCAGGCGCCACCCAATCATCCGCCCGGACTCATGAGAGATTTTGATTCGTCAGACATGCGATTAGCAGAGAGCATTTTGTCTAGTTAGTCCTACTAAACCGGAACTAGATCGCCATCACTAAGAGGGGATTGAAAATAACATTCCTGAAATAATTGTTTTACTATCCGCCGGAGAGTGTATTGCCCACACTGGAGAAAGAGAAAATAAAGCAGAGAAAGAAATTATAAGAGAGAAACGCACAGACAGAACGCATACGCAGAAAAAAAGCGACGTATTACAATGAAGTAATATCACTGCACGTCCCTACTGTTACTCTTTACCTCTCGGAGTAATATGTTTCCAAGGCTTTCCAGTCACCACTTACCTCGCGTCTGTGGTTCGTGAGTGCTTCCTGACATCCGCCCAATGAGGACCGTTATATATTGAACTGTATTATTTCAGAATTGATGTGATGTGGTCCCAATTTAGGGAAATCATTTTTCATTTTTGGAAATTTCGTTATTTATTGAGCTGTTATGCCAAAATGACTCGACATGGTTGAGGCATTTAACCGTGAGCTTTTTTATTTTGAAATGACGTAATTTTTTTAGCTGTTTATGATTCAAATGGCATTTATGCTGATAATCTTGTTGTCTGAGAAATACCGATATGAAATATACGAAAAATATTAATGTGGCATAAACAACACAAACTGATTATGTAAATAAATAAAGTATATAAAGTAACTGAACAACAAGAAATCTAAAATAAAACTCAACACTGGGTGAATCGATTACCATGCTTTCTTTTA
>NC_051409.1:9918795-9919502 GCF_015228065.2 Penaeus monodon | reverse complement strand
ATACCCTATTCAGCAAAAAAAAAAAGTTGACAAACTATTTGAAAACCACAAATCATAAACCAGCAAATGAATTTCACTCTGCGCAATCAACACGCTCGGCCAGACAAGAATTACTATGAAGGGCAATCACTCAAGACAAATCAAGCCGAGTTCCGAGATTTTGCAGTAGCAAGCAAAGCATCACACTATCGAATATTCCTGGCCTCTTTAAGTTAAATACTCGGAGGTAAACAAATCATTTCATATCGGTCGCTTTGAGTATGGTATGCCGTGGATGCGTATGTGCATCCGTGCGTGCTTCTTATGCGTTCATGAGCGTGCGCGCGTGTATCTAAACGCAATAGTGGTAACCGTACACATTAAAACATACATCGTAAGTTTAAAATCACCAAAAGCGGTCGTCTACATAATTGGAGAGGCGGGTAAGCTTGGCGTTACGGTGCAACACTTAGATTGTGCAAACGTCCGCAGGTGGCTGCCTCCGACTGTCTTTCATTGTCCCTGGCTTACCTGACAGATACCCATTAGCAGGAGGGCCGTCGGAGATCCGCTTTCCGCTTCGCAACAACAAACAAGAAACGGTTGCAAGCGGCGCCAAAACTTCGGGAGGGGTTTTTGTAACCTGACGAGGGTTTGGGAGATAAATTGAAGGTTAAATTGCGACGAATTGGCGGTAGGCACTGCGGGAAAGTCGCCGGAGGGGAGGT
>NC_051409.1:9918535-9918683 GCF_015228065.2 Penaeus monodon | reverse complement strand
TCTACATGCGCTATTTCGAGTGTGCAATTCTTATATTATCATAAAAATTGAATTCTGCTTCTGATTTATGTTTTTGCTTTTGGATTTAAACATTTAACCGTTTCCAGCGGTATCCGCCTTCGTTATGTGGCATACCTGATATGAATTT
>NC_051409.1:9918108-9918490 GCF_015228065.2 Penaeus monodon | reverse complement strand
CCCTTTACGACAATTTTCAACTTCACCTTCGGAAAAACATCAAAGACTATTCGACCATTCTTAAACCCCAATACTAACTAATTTAGGGCGGAATTTCGCCATGGGAGATCACCTGTAACGTAGGAGTAATATTCCATGGGGTGAACACAGTCCGCCTACACCAAACAACATCTTAATGCTTTCGTACCATAAATTCGTACCTTCAACCTTAAGCGTAACACGAAATAATTCTTACAAGGTCTTCATAATGTGCAATGATCTCCAGTTGGAAATCATAAAAGTGCACAGGTAATGGCACATCCGGGCCAATTAGGTCTTGCCGTTTTAGAAACCGTTTCGGTCGATGTTGTCTTTAAGGGAAATAAATGACGCGGTTTAACGG
>NC_051409.1:9917975-9918052 GCF_015228065.2 Penaeus monodon | reverse complement strand
GAGAATCATTATCTGGAATATCCACGCGCTGCAATGGCGTCGCACTGCATTTCCTAATTCGGGTGGGTGAGTCTCAA
>NC_051409.1:9917678-9917839 GCF_015228065.2 Penaeus monodon | reverse complement strand
TTATATCCATAAATGCGATGTATCATAACCTTACGACTACCTCCAGTTATTGCAAGAGCGAATACCTGCGCACATCCAAAGACAGCATTAGTCGGCCGAACGAGCGCGGCCTCCTCCTGTACCCGAGGAAGGTCTAATCCTGGTGAACAGGTCCAGACTAA
>NC_051409.1:9917577-9917643 GCF_015228065.2 Penaeus monodon | reverse complement strand
AGAAACTACCTGGGGTTTCTTTTTATAAGCTTGTTAGTTTTAATACCTCCGCTAGAAAATGGGCGA
>NC_051409.1:9917112-9917331 GCF_015228065.2 Penaeus monodon | reverse complement strand
TAAGGCAAGTTTTATCTGGACACTAGCAAGGGAAACTCAACAACAGTCCAAAACCCTGAAGTGTTTAGAAAATGTTTTGGCAGAAAATAAGGCATTGTTAGTTCATTAAAGCAGAGCCTTTACTTAAAGTGTATTCTTTGGTCGGAAGCAGAAAGACTACGTCACAAGTCTTACCTCCTTAAGTTTAAATAAAGGCTTCTAATGAAATTTTTCTTCGTA
>NC_051409.1:9916060-9916444 GCF_015228065.2 Penaeus monodon | reverse complement strand
GAGCAACAAAACAAAACAATAATAAAAAACTTCCACTACCATTAATTATAAACAACGATAACAATGCACAACAACCACACATGTTGGCGATAAAAAAAGCGCAACATGTCAGGGCGAGACGTTGAAACATAACGGGAAAGAAAAGTAACAATAATGATACAATAATAGTCCTCATACTGCCCATAACTTGATAACGATAAACACATTTGCAGCTATGATAAGTGTATCTTTTTTCTTCAACCTTGAGAGAATAAAAGTTGATAGGGAATGCAATCATTTCTATTATAATGGTTAATAATGGTGATAATTTTGGGCATTGTAGCGTATTTTGGAATGTTGACCTGATGACGAAATAGCTTGGTTCGTGTGAAAAGCTCTAGATGC
>NC_051409.1:9914692-9915413 GCF_015228065.2 Penaeus monodon | reverse complement strand
CTGACAAAAAGCCACAGCAACAATAAGATTAATCATGGCAATGAAAGTTTTACGATGGAAAAGATAATTTGGCAAAACAGAAGACGAGAAATGATAATGCTATGATTTTAACTAACTCAATCATTAATGATATAATAAACATGTTATATTAAAATAATGAAACGGCAATCCACTAATGACAATAATCAATATAATATTTTATGAAAATGAGATAATGGTTTTTAAGCGAATTATAACAAACGAAAGTGAAATGATAATACTTGATACTGATAATACTAATTAATGATAATAAATGACAAAAATACGAATAATACGTGGGCTGGGACTTGTGAATAATGAAATAATATCAAATAACATCATACTAATAATACCAAATGGCAACACAATTACAAAAACAACAACAGCAGCAATAGCAAGAGAAACGAGATCAATAATGACGATATAATAATGAAAATGATAATAACAACAGAAAAAAACAACAACAACAACACAAGAGAAATAATCATGGTAATGAAGTATTGTGAAACAATCAGACGTAAGGAACAATATGAAATAATTAGCAATAATAATATAAATATGAGAATAATTGGGCAATAAAATTATTTATGAAGAAATAGTACGGTAAAAAAAACTGAGTAAAGCAAAAACGGAGAAAGGAATTTACTCTCCAAAGAAGATTACTAAAAACCCGATATAAAAGAAATATATTATTTACGCGCAG
>NC_051409.1:9913362-9914393 GCF_015228065.2 Penaeus monodon | reverse complement strand
TATACAGTTATGTATGGCAAGGTATGCATGTAGAAAAACAATAGTGATCATCATATATATAATGCGGTGTGTAACTATACGTGTTGGGTGTGCTTAGGCGTTATACTGTGGAAAATGGAGCCAGCTCAGGCGCGCCAATACTTTTCCGAGTCCCATCCCGAAAAAAAAACCACCTACCACAATTTTCATTTACCATGCAGCCGCAAAGCCAAGTGCAAAGATATAGCCATGGTACGTTACTCCTCAATTTAAGTCTTAATAATGATCTGGATCATAGTGGATTTCGAATAAGAAAAAAAAAACCTTGTGGAATGATAGGGTACTATTTGAAATATTGTTACTAATGAAAAAAAAGAGATGGATAGATACTGATTATACATTGTTTTGTCTGATATAATAATAAATAAATAAAGAGACCCAGAGAGACTGAATTTTGGTACTAAACTCGTATATTACTTTAAGTTAAACTGAAACACCCGACAAAAATAAGGAAGCCTTAGGTATTAATCATAATGAATCTACTAATAATATGGGTAATATTAGCAAATAAACTTACAGATACACCACAAACAAATTCAAACAGTCCTCACAGATATTCACTTAATAACTAACACATACACCAACAAATAAGAGTCTCGTCGCAAATAGTCACTTAATACACTAACACATACACCACAAATAAGAGTCTCGCAAATATCACTTAATACCTTTTCCACAAACACTTCCGAACAATTTTACCCCCCCAAAAAAAATATCAAACGGCACTCATGCAAATTGTTCCCCACGTCAGATAGGGCCGTGAATTGCGAGGAGAGGAGCGTGCTTTGACAGTGAATTTCCTGCAACTCTTCTTTGTGAGGATAACGTGGTGGGGGGTGTGGGGGGATGGGGGGGAAGGTCCGGGTTTGGGGGGGAAGGTGGTTAGGAGGGGGATGGGAGATGGGCACTATCGCCTTCGTAGACTGTGTGTTGGGGGAGGAGAGAGGGGGAGGAAAGGGGTTAATGCAGAAACAATGGAGACTCAAGCAGGT
>NC_051409.1:9913156-9913316 GCF_015228065.2 Penaeus monodon | reverse complement strand
TCTGGTAAGAATGTGGAGGGAGGAAGTTAAAGGCAGAACAAAGTTTTCTGAAGTAGACGGGGAGGGGGGAGTGGTGAAGGCGACTGTGGAGAGGCCAGGGTATAAGAGAGGGGGAAGGGGAGGGAGAAGGGGCAGCGTTGAATGCAACAGATCTTCGCGA
>NC_051409.1:9912959-9913111 GCF_015228065.2 Penaeus monodon | reverse complement strand
TTTTATAGTCGCGGAGATTATAGTAACTCTATTACTTTGTGTAATGCGAAATTTTAGCGGCTACTTGGTTCTGCGCTTAATCCGTCCGCCGGTTTACTACTTTTTTTTCTTTTCTTTTTACTCACTCGTTGTACGAAAAAAGGCAAAGGAAA
>NC_051409.1:9911917-9912256 GCF_015228065.2 Penaeus monodon | reverse complement strand
AAGCGAATAAAGCGAGCGGGGTGTGAAAGAACAAGAATAAAAGAAGAGAGAGAAAAGAGAGACCACAAATATAAAACAAAGACCCTTCCCTGTCCCCCTAAAGCGCGATTCACGAGCCAGTCCTGCAAATATCTCGAAGGATTTTACAGCAGAGCGTGCGCTTGATTCATGCTTGGACGCGACTACGTATCCTCGAACAATATGATGACCTGAAGTGGACAGAGCTCATAATTGACACATATTTACCACCGAGATAATCAACGCAGGTCGGGAATTCCTTTCATTATGGCGTTCCATTCAAAATACAAACCATTTGGATACACCTGCGCCGAACGGGTG
>NC_051409.1:9909820-9910275 GCF_015228065.2 Penaeus monodon | reverse complement strand
TCTCTTCTCATTCCGATTCCGTATCTAAGGGTGGCCTGTACTTATCAACCCCCCGACATATCCAGGCTCTCACAGGCTCTCAGGCTTAAAAACAATGCAGATATTTTTTCTCATTACGATCAGCAGTGTGATGCCCCTGAGGTATTATTCCCCAGCTGCATTGCATACACTATTCTAGGTCCGAAAAGGTAATTATGGATTGCAGAGCCGTGGTCTGTCAACACGGAGGATAAGGATGCAATATGGTGCAGGGGTACGGGGTAGGAGAGGGAAGGGGTGCACCGGGGAGGTTGCCCTGGTGGGTGGGCCGACGGTGCCAACCCACAACACGCACGGGGCGGGCGTCTGCAGGTGCTCCTAGATCTTGAGCAAATAGTCCAATGTTCATTCTAAGTAACCCTGACACAACCGTCCCACACTGCACGCCGCAGAACAAATGGCATTATTTCTTACAC
>NC_051409.1:9908934-9909794 GCF_015228065.2 Penaeus monodon | reverse complement strand
AACAAAAGGGGCATTGACAATAACTCGAACGGCCCAGGCAAATTAAAAATGGCGGATGATTATGACTGCTGATTATGTGATTGTCTGGCGAAGGAGGCGGTGGCTTCGGCTTAAACTGGCTTGGGTGTTCATGCCTTCGCCCTAATACACTGGAGAGTGTGGCAAGACGCTCCCTTTTTGTATCCCGGCTTTATCGCCGCTAAATATGCCCTGATTTATGTGCCGTGGCTCAAGCTGCAGTTTGTAATCTTGCCAAACGCCAGGGCCCTTAAATCATTTAAAGTAAAAACAAACAAGGAGTGAGATTTAATGGCCGTGGGCCTTCCGTGACAGCTTACCCATAATCCGTAATATATTTCCGGGGGGGTAATCATAAAAGGTCGCGAGGAACCCGGCGAGTCCGACCCTGGGACCCGTTACCCGACGTCGAGCCCGATCAGTCCACGGCGCTGAACCGATGCTCAGAACAAACACAAGGCAAGAAAAAGACAACAAAGGTCGGACTCTGCACGACTCTGCAAGAAAATATATGGGCGATGCGCAATGCTTTTGTGGAATAGCAAGTTTGCAGATGATACGAATCCGCAATAACGTCAAATCCTTTAATGAAGCAGATCTTTGTGTTGCAACAACAGAGGACCTGTAACAAAGAACGGTTTGAAAACCGAAACGCGCTTTACGTCCCTGTTGTAGTATATATATAGACAATTAAACAATAGGTAAATGGAGGGAACGGACATATACATCAGACATGGCAATTACCTGTTTTTCGTGAGCTGAGACATTGCACTTGGACATGCGCCAGGCCAACCAGGAACAAGGCCTTTGATGGGCTACGTGATTAAGATCAAACAAGAAAA
>NC_051409.1:9907595-9907814 GCF_015228065.2 Penaeus monodon | reverse complement strand
CGGGCAGGCAGAGAGAGACTCTGGGTCCGCCGGCGAGATGATGTCAGGAGATAGCGAAGGGCCAGGCGTGAGAACTCCGCGATCCCAGGTCAACAAAACGCGGTAAAAAAGGGTATGCGTATGTCCTATTTGGTGGGGTTTCATATTTCAGAGAACTTTAATTACGTTGTTGATTGCAATGGCGTATCTGGTTGTTTGGGTGACCGTAATTTGGAACAG
>NC_051409.1:9906413-9906834 GCF_015228065.2 Penaeus monodon | reverse complement strand
CTAACAGACACATAGGTAAGTAAAATGATTACCATAGCACTACCGTGAACATGCAAGGTTATTCATGAAACAATATGCTATGGACATTTGTCAAAATATTCCTAAAAATTACATGTAAACACATAATTACGCTACATACCCTATATAGACAGATAAAAAATGTAGTAGATAGATTAACAGATAAACCGACAGACCGACAGATAGTAAACTGATATAGATATCGATATGAATACAGAACACACGCGCGCATATGTTTAACAATTTCTTTCTCAAATACATATTAAGTGAAAGAACAGCAATCACCATTAATAACAGAGCCATAGGCGTGTTACATTTTTCAGTACATAAATTTGTTCTTTCCGGTAGTATGGAAAACTAACACATTTTCGTTTTATTTAGAGGGGAAAATGTAACGTATGGC
>NC_051409.1:9905841-9905932 GCF_015228065.2 Penaeus monodon | reverse complement strand
CTTATGATGATGTTGATGCAGAAGAGAAGAAAATAGGAATTCTTCATTTATGCTTTAGGGATGAACAGAAGATGATTATGTAACCCTACTG
>NC_051409.1:9905487-9905718 GCF_015228065.2 Penaeus monodon | reverse complement strand
GATACACGCATATCCAATAACAAAACCATGCCAGTATCATCAAGAGGCCATACCCATCATTAACTGCGCAGGATGACAGGCCTATACTTCGAGTCTCGGGGCAAAGAATAAGGAGGAGATTAAACGACCTCTGCGACTGTTAAGTAATACAGAACAAGATTTCAAGTGACATGACATTGGACCACAGACACAACGGGGGGGGGGGGGTTACTGTGACGTAGGTATATCTCA
>NC_051409.1:9904615-9905229 GCF_015228065.2 Penaeus monodon | reverse complement strand
CGCGTTCAGCAAGTCGAGTCGTCACCAATCCTATTTTTTTCCCCTGACGCCCAAAATGGGTACGAGCTACAGCGCCATGGGTACAAGTCGCTGTATTTCACCCATTACTTCCATCACTCTTATCTGCGACTCCCTTAAAGGGTGAGGAAAGGGTGGCCCTCCAATATCGAATGGTCAAGCGCCATGGGTACGCCTCACTGCACTTCATCGTTGTTTTAATTACTCTTTATCTGGGGTTCCTTCCGAGGGGAGACGACGGGAGCTTTCTAATTGGCAAAACAATGGGAAAGCAACCGGGAGGCGAGGCTTTGCGTAACACACCCAGGACCCAGTCAGATAAGGGGACGAAGCCGGAACTTTGTATTCATGACCTCAAATGTAGATGAGAAAATCACCTTTAAATCAGGGACACATTAAAACAACAATAACAAGGCCAAAACAGCAAAAAGTACAGAAAAAATAATTGGTTTTTTTTGACTCTCAATCCTCTTCAAAATCAATATTAATAAACTTAACCAAAAAGACAGCTGCATCAGCAGATGCAGACAATAAATCCAGTAAATGAAATATATTTTATTAATGTGTGTATATGTAGTGTGTGGGTTTGTCCTTCC
>NC_051409.1:9903814-9904428 GCF_015228065.2 Penaeus monodon | reverse complement strand
AGAAAATTAAAAAACAAAACCCCCCAAACCCACCGAAAAGAACTTTCCCCTTCCTGAGAACCCCGAAAATTGCTCCGACGACTGCCAGATCAAAGAGAAAGTTAAACAAAAGAAGTCCCCCGCGATAAGAAAGGCACGTCACGCCGCCCACGCTCAACCGCCCATTCCCCGATGACCACACACCCGCCCATGTCATAGGACATTCCGCCTTTGTGGCTGTCTCGCCCCCTGTCACGGATGGCTGTGCGCCCCCATAATGCCGGCTTATCGCGATCGATATGTATTATCGGAGAGACTGTAATAGTACTCTCTTAATTTTGCATGTGAGAGAGGAGGATGTGTCTGGAGGGATGGGGAGGGGGTGAAGGTTTCCTTCCTTGCGACGGAGCGAGAAGGAAGGGAAAAAGGATGGAGGTGAGATAGGGTTCGAAGGGACGGGAGAAAGTGTGACGGGGAGGGAGGAGAGCGGGAGGGGGGAGCGAGTGCGAGGATGGGGAGGGGGAGGATGGAGAGGCAAAAAGGAGAAGGAGATGGATGAGGAAGAGACAAAGGCAGGCTCAGCTGAGAGAGAGTAGAAGGAGGGACAGGAGAAGAAAAAGAGACTGAACGTGAGC
>NC_051409.1:9903316-9903718 GCF_015228065.2 Penaeus monodon | reverse complement strand
TGTCCGTATTTTAAGGCAAACTCCCATCATGGGTATTAGAACACAAAGGACAACATTATAATTTACCGCAGCAATAAAAATATATTTCCGGTCACCATTACCTTCTTAACCACGCAAGAAACGACCTAATGGAATGCGCAAGGGGCTTCACCCGCAGCATATTATGCCCATGTTTCGCAATCACGGGCAGATCCTCCGCCCCATGAATTTTATGATGTCGAAGATGCTTTATAGGGCTTTCAAAATAAACAATGCTGCGGAAACACTTTTTATGAGGCATTGTGACCAAAAGTGGCATTTCGCCCATTAACAGATTACGTAAGAATGGACTAAGTTTTCATGCACCATATGTCTCTGAGGTTTGCGATGGAAGAAAGAGATATTGCAGAAATTGTGGTGAGT
>NC_051409.1:9902369-9902451 GCF_015228065.2 Penaeus monodon | reverse complement strand
GGGGGACACGGGTGGGGCCAGTCGCCTCATGGTGTGGTGTGGTGGTGGGGGGCGGGTCGTGTGGGCGTGTCGGGTGCAATAG
>NC_051409.1:9899182-9900406 GCF_015228065.2 Penaeus monodon | reverse complement strand
TGCTCGACATTCCATCTGAAACGATCAACGCAAAAAAAAAAAGCCAAGTATTTCGGGCAGTCAGTTCCGATAAGGAGAATGACACTATCACTTCTCTGCGATCTGACAAGGGATTCATTCCCGACCCCTCGGCAATTCAGGTCATCGCCAATCCATGGACAAAACAAATCTAATTATCCATTCTATTAAGGACAAAGGTTTATCTCAACCGTCTCGAAACTCATTAAGCTTAAGAAACAGTGCTTTGTATTTCGTATTGAAAGCTACTATACATTCTTCATTAAATATTATTTTTTTCGTTATCTATTTCCCCCATCTTTATGACCTTTCCTAAGTAATACTTATATCGAAGGCTCTTCTGTTAACTCCTTCCAAACAAATTTTGCTAAATGTTTGGCTTTTTTATGTCTTTAGATTAACATACACCCCTCGTATGGTTTTCTACTCGAGAAATGTCAATTATGACATAATTATCCTGCCTGTCACATAACCAAGAATAAACTATTTCACCCTTTTAAGTCTGTTAACCTATTCGCGCTTGGGAGGCAAATTTCACACTTTGTATCATCTAGTATGGTCATGGTTGGATCATGATTATGGTACAGTCTTCGGCTTCCGGTAGCGGAACCAACTTAGCAGCTGGGTGAGCATACAACAATAATTAACGAAAATAAATGCTAAGTAAGAGAACAACAAAACAAAAAAAAAAACCTTCCACCAAACCGTAAAATCAACAAGATAAGTCAGCAACAACCTAAAAGCCTAGCGCATCCCCCTTACGTAACACTACAACCCGACTCAACTATAACATACGGCAGAAAACAAAACCCAATACCGGTAAAACTATCAACAACGAAAAAAATTCAACTACTCCCCAACACGAACAACCAGCCAACAAAGCGAAAAAGGACCCAACAAGAAAAAAGAAATCGCCTCCCTGACCCCGCCTCCCTCTCCGAGCAACACATCACCATTCGTTCATCTCGCTTGACATTTCTAAGACGGAACCAATCTAGGAATGCTCTCAGGGGCCTTCCGACCAACAGCTTATGGAAGACTCTGGGTAATTCAGCCGAGATACCATTCAAAGGCCGGACAGGACTCAGGCCGGGGTTCATGAGTGACCCCGTAATTCCCCCGGCCCATAACTCCGGCTCTTTCATCTTGTGGAGGTCCGCCCTTCGACCTAGGCAACAGATACATGAGGGCATCCCATCTCTGTTA
>NC_051409.1:9898097-9898978 GCF_015228065.2 Penaeus monodon | reverse complement strand
CCTAGTATCTCTCACTACTATATGATTCACAATCTACCAAAGACACCGTGCTCGATCTGACAGGGTTATCACACTCGGTTTACGACCCGAGGTGACGGACACGACTCCCTCGCGCTCCTCTAAGAAGCGTCGGGTTCTCTCTCACTCTGTTTATTCCTTTTGTTATCGCCCTTTCTCCCCCTCAAAAACACAGACGCACAACGTCTGCTTATGATCGCTACTACTACAACAAATACTAACAATCAAATCACAGTACTAAAATCATAAATTTCTAAATAAACGCTCATATCCCAGAACAGAACATTGACAGATATTTACAACCATCACCAACTCTCTCTCTCCTTCTCTCCTAACATAATCGATAACGGAAAAACTGAGCAGAAGTAGGAACCTCCGGCGATTTTACTATTACTAACATGGTGTTCTCGACTATAATGTTGCTAGGATTTTTCTCCTCAATGTTTTCTATACCGCATGTCGTCCCCAACCTTACCGGTCAACAGGTTCCTACGATGTTGTTGTTTAAAGTTGCCGTTGTGAAGGGTGTGAGGATAAGTTGGCAACGCTATTCGTTGTTGTTTGCTTTGCATGCCCACCACCAACGTCTAGTGAGTTTTTTACTGTTAGTTTGGCATATTATCTGAATGGTCTTAGCTGACTGATATGGACTGTTTGTAAACTGCTACTTAGAGTGTTAACTACGACCAAGGCGCATGCGAAGCATGGTAGGCAGAGTATTTTATTTTTATTTTTTTTGATTTAAAAAAGGATCAGAAACGAGTATAATGTAATAGGAATTTTGGTCTTTACTGTAGAGTGTAAGCAGGAAAGGGCTGGACATTCACCATTATCATTTGGGTATGATATTATTACATGATCTT
>NC_051409.1:9896777-9898064 GCF_015228065.2 Penaeus monodon | reverse complement strand
GTAGGTAGCTCGGTATAATATCCCAATAGCATATTATGTTCTCAATGAGCCCTTTTAAATTAATTATGTTTGCAGTGTCTTTTGAGAAAAATGATATGGTAACCAATACGAGAGTATGATAGAAAGATAATACTAGTGAGAATGATACGAATGTTCCACTATAGGAAGTAATACAAGAGAAGAACCAGGCAAAAATAAATTGCACATATGTAGAATAATGAAGGTTGCGACCACCAGTGAAGTTCACCCGCATGGATAAATAGATGTAAGGGTAGAATAGGTGAAATACACATGGAACGACAGAAGCAGACAGAAAACCAAGTAGATAGGACTTAAGATAGATTAGAATATTCTTTTTCACATTTCTTTCTCTATACACTACAGTTAGTTATCACTAACATCACAACTCGATCAATTCTTATCCGTTGCTCGAAGACATTTAAGGATAATCAATTTGCGATAAAAAAATGGACCCTTAAGAAAAAAAATATGAGAATTATCTTCTGAGCCCAGTGTCCCTCTACTTATATAAGCTGTTTTGTGATAACACATATTAATTGTGGGTAATTCGTGACGTATGAACGATTCACTGTGAGTGGCGTGTTGGTTCAAGCTTGTCTGATATCAACACTTTTGTGAAACGCTTAGACTTTGACATAAATGGTCCTACCAAAGGTTGAAGAGTTGATAGAAAGTACATACAACCATCATGTAACAAAATGAGACACTAAAAAAAGTTAAAAGTATGAGCAGCATATACGAAAAAAGAAAAACAAGAGGAAGAGAGAGAATGGCGAGTTATACCCGTAAGAATAAAGATTATCGGGGAAAAAAAAAAAAAAGAAGAGTAACACTCCAAAAACTTAAAAAGAGAAGAAGAGAGATAAAAGTGTTAAGATAATCAGACAGAGTAAATGAGGAATAAGGGATAAAGAGCTGTGTGACTGTATTAATGTTCCACCTTGAGGGTGCGTGAAGTAGAAAATGGCAAAAAATGTTTAACTCTAACATTGAAACTAGAAAATTAGTAAAACAGTCAACAACAAGAAAATTCAAAAAGAGGAGATTGAGAAGTATTTATATACGTGCTGGGGATATACAAGTCAAGAGCCTCTGATACAGTCTGAGCCTTATGATGCTTCCACATCCTCCACACACAAGCTTATAGTACGCCACCTACTATTTAACATCAAAAGTATTCCCACCCTACAATACACACAGGATTAGAGAACGCGATGCAGTTTACAAATAGCGTTCTACCTCATAAACAGACATTGATAAAATTGT
>NC_051409.1:9894765-9896364 GCF_015228065.2 Penaeus monodon | reverse complement strand
TCTTCTGGCACTTGATTGTGGCGTTTTGGTTTATTGAATGTCAAGAAGTCTAACAAAGAGATCCCTTTCTTGACATGTGAAACATGAAAGGCAAAGCATATATGTATGAAATCCATTACTAGAGTAGGTTGGTCTTTACGGGAGAAGGGGTTGAACGAGTATATACACATAACAGCATATCCTCTCTGGGGTTTTTGCCTGTAAAGTTCGATGCTTTCTCCCAAACACAAAGGATTGGTAGTTTGATTTTTGGTTAACGGTTTTTAGTTGATCTCCTTTTGTAGACGACACCTTATCTTTCTGATTTGCCTCGTTAAATCTGGTTTATCCTGCTGCCAAACTATTGCTGTCTTTTTGCGTTGTATTCATCGGAGGTTAAGTAATGTCCACCGGAATTAAACGTTTGTTTTAATGTGTAGGAGTATATTTAATCGCCTAACGCGTAGGTTCTGTTTCGGGTTGTGTGTGTGTGGGGTCCGTGGGTGGTTTATTTTTTTTTTGGTTTCTTTTTTTTTGTTTATTGTAATGTTTTGTTGTTATGTGTTGGTGGTGTGTCTGTGTGTGTGTGGTTGTGTTGTGTGTTAGTTGTGTGTTTTTATTGTTTTGGTTTTTTGTCGTTTCGGTTAACTTGGGTTTGTGTTTAGTTTATTTTGTTGGGTGGTTTTGGTTGTTAATATTGTTGTGTGTTGTAGTGTTTGGAGTGATTGCACCGTCATCTGTCGATGTAGCTCTTAACTAACTTACTAAAATGCCCAGAGATTTAACAACCACCTACTAATTACGTTGCACCGCCCCTACATTGATAATTGTTGAACTACTTCTTAAAGGCGGAAACCCATCAGAAACACAATTACTTGATTATATCAATCGTAAAAACTATATATAAATATCAACAAGATAATGATACCACTATGCTCACCACAACCCAAGCACACCACCCAGTAAATGCCCCACCCAAGTAAAAGAAAACACAACTCCGAATTGAAAGAAGACAATTATAAAAGATAGTGTAGATGTATCGAGATCCGACGAAATCGGACGATTATTCCATGCAGTTAACACACATAAATCAAAGGGTGACGCGTTTTTAATAAGACTATAGGTGATACGCGTAGATAATGAAAGCGTGCCATACATCACAATCGAGCATTCCCTTCTATAATCCCTCATCTCGACTCTGCTGACATTTTAGAACTTAAGGGGATCGGGACGAAGATCTATATGAAGGAAAGACCGAAATAAGATAGAAAAATAGAATATTAGTATATTAAAAAATAATGATGATAAATTTAGTCAATTCACCGATATAGGACATCAACTGATTAAAGATACTGGAAAATATTAAACATACCGTATGGGTATTAAATTAATATATAATAGAATGTGATACTATGATTATAGTATACACAAGTATCTGCGGATGCACCGTATCTTCAGTGGTAAAATCGATCGCAAGATATCTATAATAAACGTCTAGAATAGGGCAACAATATTAATTAATACATAGATAAGAAAGATACTACGTATAAATGCACCGATAGATAAATAGAAGGCCAATTTATTTTAATGAAAACAGGGGCATACTTCTTGGCAACAAAT
>NC_051409.1:9894180-9894721 GCF_015228065.2 Penaeus monodon | reverse complement strand
GAACCAGAGTAGAGGTGGTAAATAGCTTAGTCTAGGCCGCAAATAAATAACATAGTAGCTATACGCGCATAAGTGCATTAAACAACAAATAGTAAAATACAGCGATTTAAGAACAAGCCTTTAGATAGCTCTTTCGTGGACATATCGGCCGGTCACACTTCAGATAAGATATCGAATCGTTTTTTGTTGGAGATAATGACGCTTACTGAACTTTACAAGAGGATAACTAAGTAAACAAACTGTTAAGCTAACTGTTGAAAACGAAAAGATCAGCGTTACGATTTTAATAACGTATTATTATAATGAGGATAAACATGGTTTTTCAACTAATTAGAGGTGTTTAAATGTGTTAAAATTGAAATGATAATATGGGAAAAAAGGAGATGGGTAAAGACCCTATGCTTTTAAATAAGTGTAGTGAACACTAAATTAGTAACTAAGAAGATAAGCAAATATAGTTATATAAATATCATTACTATACATAACTGTAGTACTATATAACAATAAACCTTATTTTTAAGACATAAACTCAGTATACGAT
>NC_051409.1:9893645-9893935 GCF_015228065.2 Penaeus monodon | reverse complement strand
TAGAAAAAAACCATACAATTAGTGGCACTAAAAATACCAAAACATAGAAAAAAAGACAAAACCAAGTAGAAATTACACAGTTATTAAATACAATATCGTAGAACACAGTTCGGAGGAACCGCGACGTGACCGGACCATACGGCAATTACGATACAGGAACCCTCAACGGCATACAAGGTACAGGTCTATTAAGCTGTGAATAGTGACGTGTACATATAACTCAGCGTATAATCAACTACAACAAAGAGATACTATTCTTTTAGAATTTTGTTTGAGGAGTGTAGTGCAAC
>NC_051409.1:9893147-9893576 GCF_015228065.2 Penaeus monodon | reverse complement strand
TCGATGATGATACACGCAGCTTGACAGAGGGGAGTGCAGGAGGAGAAAATAGTGTTGGGGAAGATAAGAAGAAGAAGTGAGGAGGAGAAGAAGAGAGGAGTCGATTCGGGAAAAAAAGTTGTCTCAAAGAGAGCCCTGTGGTGAACGAGGTTCTTTTGATGTTGTTTTTGCGATGGGAGGAGATGATCGATTTTTGTTGATTTTTTTTGTTGATTTGAAACAAAGAAGGTTAATGGAGAACTTAATTTTGATTGATCTCTTTGCTTGAGTACTTTTCAGCCTGTGGCATTGACGAGAGGAGCGGGGAGAGGGAGAGCATTCGGGGGAAAGAAAGAAAAAAAAAACAATAAAAAAAAAAGGGAAATGAAGGAAAAAAAAAAAAAGAGGAGCGGAAAAAAAAGATGAGCAAAAAAAGAAATTAAAAAAAGG
>NC_051409.1:9892951-9893074 GCF_015228065.2 Penaeus monodon | reverse complement strand
TATAATTTTAAGGGGAAAAAATTAGTGGATAATATGAAGCACTAAGAGTTAGAGGGGTCGAGCTAGCGGCTCGGGGGGAAGGGAAGGGAAGTTCAAAATTATTTTATTTTAGATAGATCTTAT
>NC_051409.1:9891919-9892249 GCF_015228065.2 Penaeus monodon | reverse complement strand
TCGTGTATATTTTTTTGAACCTTTATCATCATTGGTGATCTTTCATACTATTATGCTTTATACTTTAAAGCATTGTCATTTGTATTTACATATATTCCTATCATTAGCATATGTGAACATTTTTTACCATGCTGAGAATAGCAGCTAAAACGCTAAATTCAAAATAGGTTTTTGAAAGGCAAGAACGGTTTCGGAATCCTGAGAGAGGGGGGGAGAGGAGAGTATATAAGAGGAAAGGGGAGAGGCAACAGCTCAAGAGGGGTTAGGCGAGGGCAGACACGAGTGGCGGATGCAGGTCAGTTCAGGTCAGGTCGAAGGATAACCTAGCTC
>NC_051409.1:9891783-9891881 GCF_015228065.2 Penaeus monodon | reverse complement strand
TGGCTGTTTTCCTTTTCGTAAATTAGCTTGTTGAAGCATCGGCACGGGAAATCCATCTCGGCATTGAACCAGGTACGGGGAGGCAATTAGATAGAGGA
>NC_051409.1:9891311-9891491 GCF_015228065.2 Penaeus monodon | reverse complement strand
CCCATCAAGGTCGGGGCCGAGAAGCCGCGACCACGAGCGTTGAAGTCTTGTCAGCGGAAGTCTTGTCAGTGGCCACCGAGCCCTGGGAGGAGACGACGGAGCACACAGACACGCCGGGTTTTTGAGTCTTGAGTAACACGTAGGTTATACAAGACTCCCAGGGAAGCAGACGACAAAGAC
>NC_051409.1:9890811-9890890 GCF_015228065.2 Penaeus monodon | reverse complement strand
ATATCATACTATTGCAACATGTATTTGTATATGCGTGTGTACACACACCCTATATGCCCCCCCTCCCCAACACACACAC
>NC_051409.1:9889541-9890061 GCF_015228065.2 Penaeus monodon | reverse complement strand
GCAAGATATATAACCACAGTTGTAGATAAAGCAATGAATAAAACATGCAATCGACTTAAAAGGCCAAAGATATCAATATGAAACGTGCTTTCAACTCCAAAAATTATAGAAAACAATAACATCCGCAAAATTATTATCTGGTATCAAGTGTTACTCTGATAAAAAAGAGTAACGCATGATATCATCAGAGTAGAAAGATATCCCCTTCAGAATCATTTAAATTCATATCTAATCCGCATCTATACTTTTTGACACCTTTTTTCATTATGAATGATACTGCTATACTCATTCACTCACTATTCAGGAAGAATTACGTCATCAGGGACCATTTATATAAAACTACGATCTATTGAGAGTATGAATGCGTACCGATTCAAACACTCTGTTCTCTCTTTTTTTTCCTGTCTGCGAAAGTTTTGATGAAAACCTTTCAATGGCGGTGATTATAAATAGTGTGACAACATGTTTTCATTACATCTTTTCAAAAGAGGATAATTATTGTTGCCACATGTCGTCAGAA
>NC_051409.1:9888227-9888452 GCF_015228065.2 Penaeus monodon | reverse complement strand
GCTATATATTTTAATATCTTAGTTTCTGTTTCTATTTTCCCTGCAATACTCTCTATAGACATGTATAATCAATCCACAGATTCCTATAAAAATGTACAGACATCACACAAAGTCTCTCCGAGCATGTTTCGAACTTTGCTTCGAGAATCAAGCGGAGTTTCCCATAACATACGGTGTTTCGAAGCTCCAGTCCTGCGAACGAACTTGACAACCGCTACGTGTTAT
>NC_051409.1:9887546-9887713 GCF_015228065.2 Penaeus monodon | reverse complement strand
CTTGGGTTCGGACGACCGAGAGACTGACAAATGAAAACACACTAGTTAGGGAGCCAGTCTGCGCAGTCCTCTATCGGCAGCTACTGATTGGCAACGTGGCCTGGATTAGCTCTAACTATCTGGTTAATTTCCTTTGATTTCGTGTGATCTCCGGTATGGTGTGTCTA
>NC_051409.1:9886454-9886639 GCF_015228065.2 Penaeus monodon | reverse complement strand
AAAAAAAAGGGCCCCCCCAAGCCCCCGGGGGGCCCGCCGCGGGGGGAAGCACAAAACACTTATGGAAATGTAGGAGTGTTCGGGCCAGACCCCCTGGGGATGGTCGCTCGCTCTGCGTAGGGAAGTCACGTAACACTTTATGGAAATGTATGTGGGAAGTGTTGTCTGCACACACGCACACAAAC
>NC_051409.1:9886047-9886402 GCF_015228065.2 Penaeus monodon | reverse complement strand
TAAAGGTGCGAAAAAAAATCTCACACCCATTGGTACCAGCCATTAATCTACGGGGCGCCCCGCTACATTTCACTTACTAATCAGGCAGGCATCTCGGAGGGCAGTCGCTTGAGAGATAGCAGCAGAGCCAATGCATTCAGCAATTGCAGAGAGATGCCAGGATACACGTCGGTGAGGGTTGGAAAACTCGTGTAATTGACAAGTGACTGACGTTTGATAATTGTGTAGTTTATCGTGGTTGGGTTACTGATAAAGCAGGGAATAATGTTTGGAGGAAAATGTTGGTGGAATTGTATGCTGACATGAATGTAGCTTGTATATATTGTATAGCACTGAATAGATAAAAATGCGGTAA
>NC_051409.1:9883384-9883740 GCF_015228065.2 Penaeus monodon | reverse complement strand
AATCCCTGTCACTGACTCACATTTTAGCCTCACCTAATTGGCAATAAATGAGTGGTATTTAGTAAAAACTCTGGCCTGGAACTCCCTAGCAGCGCCACTGAATAGATTTACATACATATTATCGCACTTTCCCAGTGGGATTCGAAACCATTTCCAACTCTATCATGTGTTTTGGTAATTTTATGACCATTTTTCATTTTGGGGAAATTAGTTTGTATTTGATTTTTTATTGGTTTTTATCTTTTCTTTTGTTTATTTGCTCATTCATTATTGTTCATATGGTTTATTATTAATCATTGTTTTTCTCGTATTTCATCTTTGTTAGTATTATTGTTTTTATCATGGATATTTTTGTT
>NC_051409.1:9881795-9882066 GCF_015228065.2 Penaeus monodon | reverse complement strand
GGTAATTTGTTTCATTATCATAATGACAGTAACGATATCAGAATGATGCATTAGCTCTTCTGGCGTGCAATTGCAGAACAATCGGATGCATTTGCATACAAATGGTATCTCCCACGGCAAATCACACCCAATCTTGTTCCTATAGTATAGTAGTTTTGTTGTTTACTGATACATTTATATATATTTTTATATTCTTCGTCTTTTTTTCCTTTTTTTCAACTAATTTTATTTTGTGGAATTTACGGTTTTGTCCTAGTTTCATTGTTATTGT
>NC_051409.1:9881539-9881757 GCF_015228065.2 Penaeus monodon | reverse complement strand
ACATCTTGACCCTATTTTCATTCATTTACTTCTATTCATCTTCATGTAACTCTATTTTATTTTAAGTTAATTTCGTTGCATTAACTACGACAGTGAAATTCATGTGCAAATAAAACCTCCTGATCGGTTTGTCTCCCATGGCGTTTGTGATAAGGAAATTGCCGATATGTCTTATATCACTTCCTGTTGTGGTACTGGCTCGACCCGGAGACTAAGTG
>NC_051409.1:9881114-9881227 GCF_015228065.2 Penaeus monodon | reverse complement strand
AGACTGCCAGAGGAAATGCGATTTCCTCCCCATAAATCTAAAATAAAATAGAAATATGTTTCTTCACTGGTTTACCACGTCTTGACCTTTCTGTGTTGACTTTTCTCCGTCAG
>NC_051409.1:9880583-9881055 GCF_015228065.2 Penaeus monodon | reverse complement strand
CCAAGTCATTTTTATCGTTCTTCCAGGCCCTACATCTCTCATTTATCTCATTTATGCCTGTCTTCCTTATTTCTGTATTGCTTCCATGGTGGTCGTTATAGCAGCGATAATGTTAATGGTATTTGTGCTAATACAGAGGCCACGAGAGTATAGACGAGGGTTATACTTGACTTTTCCAACTTTAGTTCATCTTTCGACTGTCGCATTTCAGAACTGCTTATTCCCTCTTTTGAGATATTTTTAAGAGCTTTTCGATTATGGCGTCATTCAATGGCTTTGTCCCTTTGTTATCACTCTATTTATACTCTTTGTTACTTAGCCTTCTCTTTATTGCATTATTGTTGTATATGCAGACCGTTATCTGCCTCTGCCTCGCTGGCAAAACATGAGCAATGAATAGGCGGAAAGAATGCACGTACCCGGGCAGGTCTCAAGGTATGGTTGTTGTTGGACTTGGGGCTCTACACACTTT